>NC_061895.1:7869482-8172155 GCF_905147765.1 Vanessa atalanta
TATATTTATGTGGAAAGATGGATCGTATTTCTACTTGGTTTTGAAGTCGATTATACCGTGCCATAGGACATGTGTTTTTAACCAAGTTCAAAAAAGATCACCTCTATTTTCAACAACTACTGATCGGATTTATCTCATAGAAAAGGTTATTCCGAAATATTAAATATTTAAATGGGACCAAAGGGAGTATATATACCCTCCCAATCTAAAAGAAAATCAAATTTGTTCGAAACTTACGGAGTCCTTAAGTAACAAACATAAAAAAATTGAGAACCTCCTTCTTTGGTTAAAGATTGTTAAAGATGAGAAAATCCCTTTCCGTAGCTGTGCAAAATTTACAAGATGTTGTCTCGTCGTATCAAAATAATGAGCATAATAGTTCCGATCCTATATTTTGTATTTTTAATTTAAGTCTTTGTTCGTTTTTACGACATGATGCAAAGATTGGAAGCAAAACGATCACTTCCAGAACCTTTCAGTGATAAATGATTTCAAACAAATATTGGTAATGGTCAAAGTAATTTTTTTAAAAAGGTAAAAGCGCGGGAAAATAGGATATATAAAATGGGCGCGCGGTGAAGACGGTGTGTGTGCACAGCGAGCTGATATTTAAATATAATATGTATTTATTTTATTTTATTTTATTGGTAGATCGACTTTACATGTGAACATTACAGTGACGTTTTACCATCAGGTGGACCCTTACTAGACCTTTAATATACTACAAAGTACTACTTATTTAATGTTGGTACCTATTGCTAGTCTTTGTCTAAGTATAAACATCTTAGTACATACATACTTTTGTAACAATTATTTTATCTCTGTGTGCTATTTTATGAACAATAAAAAAATTGTATTGTATTGTATAAATTACACCATTATTAATATAAAGGACAAAATAATTAAGGTCTTACCGTTGAAGTAAGTAGACTTTGATACGAGATTGTTCAAGGATGGGGTTGTAATAGGAGGTCAGTTCTGTTAATAAATTGTCAGCTTATAACAACCAAAATCAAAATATACTTTATTCGAGCTAAAGCTTTTAGAAAAACTCTGGAATCGTTATTATACATAACTGTATTAAACGGAAAGCTACCACTGGCTTGAAATGTAGCTTCTACCGGAAGTGATAAGTGAAACTCAGTAGTTATTATTTTCCAACGTTTGAGATATAAAGTTAGGTCAGTTAAGTACAATTTAATCTATATAATATCTCGCCGAAAAGTCAAGAAATATTTGTATTATCGAATGGAAATGTAATCGTTATTTAGACGTTTTCCCATTCTACTTCTAGTTGCGGTTTGGTAGTGGATCTGTATAGAGTCGAGGACGTATAACGGTTAGAAATTAGTGGAATTTCCCAAGTTGCGATTTAGCTGAGGTTTATTTTTGTGAGGATTAGGGTAGGAAATGTTTCTCACAGTTTGCGCACTTTTGCATATTCATTTGTTTTTCTACATAAAAAAAACTCATACGATTTCAATGTGTGCCACCTGCGATCTATGACACTTGATATCCGTGAGATCACGTGAACACATAATAACACTTGAGCTCGCGTGCGTGTCATCAATTTACAAGGCGTTCCATGTTTCACGGTTGGCCATCACCATTACTTTGATAGCGGAAGTGTGCTATCGTTATTTTCTATCATTTACTTTAAGTGTATGTTACTGTATCAGATAGCTAACGAAAATTATAGAGTCTTATTAACTTATTATTTTATCAGCAGTGTTCTGACGATTTCTCCACCAGCCAAAATTGATTTTTAAGAACCTAACCTAACCGTTCCGTCACGACCTGAAATGGATTAGACGCAGGACATACGGCAACACCGTTTTTTCTTAGAATGGGTGTATAAACTCAGCCATCTGCCTAATTCCGAAGTTCTGCGAACAATTTCTTGAAATAATAACACAATAATTACACAGATCGTCAAGTTAGAAAAGACATATAATATATTAATTGCGTCGGTTATTATATTTTACTTTAGTTATAAAGCCGTCTGAAATTTCTCGATCATTAGTGATGTATGTTACGCAACTGTCTCGAGACTTCTGAACCAAATTGTCGTGCATTAGCCTTGATTTGATGGTAATGAGATCATTTGTCCATCTTAATATTGATTATGTTCACGTGGACTGAATATTATGATCGGTATTTTTAGCCGACTGCGCAATCAAGTATTGTTCAAATGTAAAAGTGTTTGAGAGTTACAGAGGCATCACTTGGTGGTAGGGCTTTGTGCAAGCCCGTCTGGGTAGGTACCACCCACTCATCAGATATTCTACCGCCAAATAACAGTGCTCTGTATTGTTGTGTTCCGGTTAGAAGGGTGAGTGAGCCAGTGTAATCACAGGCACAGGGGACATAACATCTTAGTTCCCGAGGTTGGTGGCGCATAGGTAAGTAGTGAAAGGCTTTTATTTTAAAAATAATCTTTCAATATCTTTACATATTGTAATTCTATGGGAAGGGTAGTTTAAATTAAAAATGGAAGTTTACGGGTCATGTTATGATATATTTTTTATTATCATTTTATTTTAGGGAAACAAACAATGAGATGACACTTATGGTACAATAATATACAATATAACATATATCAGCTAAGTTTCCACTAATACTAATTACACAATTATTAAAATTAAACAAAGACTTAACATACTTAAAGTCAAATAGGTAACATATACAATTTGTGGTGTACGAGAGGGCACAGATTATTTCGCCAACTTCACATGGCGATTGAACGTTACGGTCGAGATAACAGGTTCAATTTAATTTTGAAGGCATAATAGTTGTAGATTTGTGAACTCAAAACCTTAAACAACACAATAATAAATAATTAGCTAAAAATAAAATAACATATAAGAAAAAATCACAAAACTATTTACAAGTAATTTTATTACGTTTAATGTATTTACATAAAAATTTACAAAGTGGACTAAATACAATTATTAACAATCATTCAACCTTAATAGGGCGAAGAAATTTAACAGGGAAAGTGTCGTATTTGGGATGGAGGAGTTTGGGAAGTATATGGGATAAGGAACATTCGCCTAGGCCACATTCACACAAAGAGTGATCTCTAACTCTAATTTTACGTAGATGTATGGGAGTACATGCATGTCATACATGCCTCGTAGGCAAATGAATAAGTCAATTGACAATTGTTTATTTTGAATTACGGAGGCCAGCATGTTTAAATAATTACAAATTGTTCAACAGGTTTTATACAAAAAATGCTATTTATAAAATGCTATTTTTTTTTGCAAACGTGGTTTTAAGACGATGTTGAGGACGCGATAAGAAATCACTTCGATAGTAATTATCGAATTCTTAGCCGAAACTCGCAATTTATGCCGTAATTAAAAATTACAATTTAAATCCTTAGAATTAATTTAGAAGTGTAATAGATATTGTTTGCATAAACTGATTGTTATTTTAAATACTACAAATGTGTTTATACAATTACATCGATCCCCGACCTGTACGAAGTTACCTTAGTTTAATATAATATTATTCCAAATATTAATGCGTATCCCATTTGGTTTCGAACATATATTTCGAAACAATGCTATCTGCATACACATCGTATCGATGTCGATAACTCCATTATGAAAGCAAATTTTCATAATATCCATAAATTATTTAAGAGTCGATATGGCCCAGTGGTTAGAACGCGTGCATCTTAACCTATGATTTCGGGTTCAAACCTAGGCAAGCACCACTGAATTTTCATGTGCTTAATTTGTGTTTATAATTCATCTCGTGCTCGGCGGTGAAGGAAAACGTCGTGAGGAAACCTGCATGTGTCTAATTTTAACGAAATTCTGCCACATGTGTATTCCACCGACCCGCATTGGAGCAGCGTGGTGGAATATGCTCCAAACCTTCTCCTTTAGGGAGAGGAGGCCTTTAGCCCAGTAGTGGGAAATTTACAGGCTGCTAATGCTAATGCCATAAATTAATTTATATACGAGGAAAGTTGATTATGTATTTGATGAATAAACAAACCTTAGATTTACATATTCCATGCGGTTTTCTTTAAATTCTGCTATATACAATACTATGCTATATATACTCTACTACTCTGGTATATACTAACAATTCTTGACAAATATATACATATGTATTTACAATACAACAATGTTCCACTTGACATAATCAAAAAATATTTTTACTACAGATGAAAACTTCATTCAAAAATCTTTCGTGAATCCGTAATTAATGTAATAGATTAATTAATTATTCAAGATCTCGAATATTCTATTAGTTTTTTTTTTGTTTTGGCCTTTCATTGTGCCAAGAGGATTTTCTATTTTATTCAATGTCAAAGTTGCGCGTCAATCACGACAATTTAATGTCAAATTTGTTTATTTTTCTTAAATCCTCTTGTGGTTTGAATAGTCTATACATACTTTTGAATAAAAAAAAATGATAGTATGATCCCACAACCTTCGACCACCTTCGTGTAAAGCCGTCGTAGGGTTTTAACCTGTAAGAATCCCATTATTTTTTTTGTGTTCTTGGATGGTTTCGATTAGACTATGATCACAAACTAAATTCTTATTTCAGCCAGACGGAGTCAGGACAGGCAGCGAGTAATTTTATATTTTTACCGATTAATACATGAATACCTTGTAGCGTAATGATTAAAAAAAAAGGGCGCGATCGCCTGTCACAGAGGCTTGAGTTTACTTTTTGGCGCGAAATTTGAGTGCTTCGGGTATGTAATTTCTCAGACATAGAAAATTGCCGTAATTATTATTTACTTAAAGTAACTAATGCTAATATTTTAATATTTCTTTTTGGAATAATAAACATTTTCAAATCTTAATATTGATTGCCATTTGTTATTTTAAAGTAAAATAGATATAAGCCTAGTGATTAAAAAGGAATTTTCACTTCTGGTGTTCAAGAATATAGTATATTTGCCACGCACATATAGGGTAGGAGAGAGCGGGCGGAGTGGGGTTATGACGTCATACGAGAGCGTCATGCCGTTTGCCGTTACGGCATACGAGTCTTACGCCCAAGGTGCGAATAGATGTTTCACATTGAAACTTATGAAAAAGACTCGAAAATCACTTGAGATTTTCGGGGATTCCATAAATAAATACAGAAAAATAGTTATTGAATTATTTTTAGAATCTTAATTACAAAACAATTTATTGTAAGCATGTTAGTTTAAGATATCAATGAAAAATTTATTTAAAGTTATTATTATTATTTTATTTTAAATTTATTAATTAATTCAAATTTTTAAGTTATTACTATTTACTAATTTTCTTCATTTTTTATTGAATTTATTTTGTTGTATGTTATAAACGTGATCAATAATATTACTGAACTTGTTAATTATAATATTTATTGCTTTATTTAATCTAATTAGTAGTTAATCTCTAGTATTTTAGTATTGTAAAATTATTTTAGTAAAAAAATATACCTGTGAATTGTACCTAAAAATGCATGCTGTGGCCGTCTTAAAGAGTGAATGTATGTATGAACAAATGAAAATATAACATGTGTAAGTGTAGTGACTGCTGATGGTCCTTAATAAATAAATAAATAAATAACAACTAAATATTAGATTTTAAATTAACATGGTTATTTTTATTCATTAAAAACATCACATAGTGTTTTTTAATATTTTATTTGGTTGAGCTCGATATTTCGACATTATCTACGAATGTCTTGTTCACGAGACATTCGTACAATAAAACATGTTAAATATCCCGTTTTAAATACTGATAGCAACGAAATATTGTCTTAATCTTCAACAACCATCACACTTGTAAACCTACTCGACTCTTTATATTATTACTACCCGTTTTACGTTATTATGGAGAAGTTACGAGTAGTACATTCAAGAAATTATAAAACAAGGTCTTGTTAATGGACTTCAATCAGCTCATGTACCTGTTACTTTCTATTTGTGACGTTACGTCTAGGGTTGTCGACTCGAGTTTTTACTGATGTTGTAATTTCAAGCCCGTTAGAAATATAAAATATTTTGATTTCGCTCTCACGATGTAATAATCGTGTTAGCGATTCGATTATTTTAAAGTTATTACTTTTAATGATATATATAGGCGGACGAGAAAATGGCTTGCCTCAAGTAAGTGGTCACCATCGCCCATAGACAATTGCGTTCCAAGTAAAATGATCCATTCCTTAAATCGCCAATGCGCAATCTTGGGAACTAAGATGTTATGTCCCTTGTGCCTCTAGGGACAATGGCTTACTCACCCTTTCAACCGGATGATAATAATATTGAGTACTGCTGTTTTGCGGTACAATAAGAGGGTGGTACCTACCCAGACGGGCTTGCACAAAGCCTTACCGCTAAGTAAGTATTAATTTTTGTTGCTGTTTTTAAAAAGGAACATATGTCTCTAGTGATACTTAAGTCAATGCTCAAAATGTCTTGTTGCAAAGCGATGCGCTTAAAATATTTGCACAACGTAATTATTCGTCAAACAATGCACCTACTATTCTTTAAATATTTATTTTATAAACTTAACAAAACTGTAGTAGTTCGTTTTGTTTAAACAAATACCAAGTTTTAGTACTTAGGTAGCTTTGACCCGCGGTTTCAGCCGATTTAATTTAGATGTCACGTATGTAAGGTGATCTTTATGTTATAACTTCCATACTAAGTTATAAGTAAGTTTAGCCCTTTGAGTTTTTGAGACGGACGCTTTCGACCATACAAATTCCCCAGGTTTTTATTATGAATATAATATAATACTTCTATCTTATAGTGAAATTATTATTATTATATATCATTTCAATAAAATTTCGATGATATATCACCTATATTTAAATATATGTTATTGGTTTTGTCTTTGACACATTTATATATATAATTTTTGTTTTTATGAATAAATTCGTCATGCCATTGTGTTCAATTATACATGTACACAAGCAAAAGGCGTGGTGTCTTGTTCGTTGTTTTTCATGCAGGATAGCTAATATTATATTCTTTATTGCACAAAGATATATTTTTTATAATAAAAATACCATAAACCATATAATAATGCAGAATAATCGCTAAGTACATCTCTTCCAGACAACATTATGGAATTGTAATAATGTAAATATAAATTTAAGTGTCGTGCACACATTATCTGACCATAGCACCATTATTTTTATCATTGTACATGACTACATTTAATATGAGAAAAATATGATCGAAATTCAAATCTATTGATAGCGACCGATGATTTGAAAGTAGTTGTAAGAGACTATTTGTAGACTCTTTTTTTTTTGTTAACACTTTACTGGGGTAGGTCTATCCCACTCATCACATTCTACCTCCAAACAGCAATACTTCGTATTGTTGCAACTCAGGCACAAGAGATAACTATTTCAGCTCCTATGATAGGTGGCGCATTGGCGAAGTAAGGAATTGTTAATATATCTCACAGTTACAATGTAGGTGGTGGTTACTATCAGATGGTACATTTGCCAGTATGTCTATATAAATTTAATTTTTTTATTCGGTACAGAAAACGCTGTTTAATTCTAAGTATTTTAATAAATGTAAATTAATTATGAATCGAGATGGCCCAGTGGTTAGAACGCGTCTATCTTAAACGATGATTGCGATTTAACGAGCCGGCAAGCACCACTGAATATACATATGCTTAATATGTGTTTATAACTCATCTCGGCAGTGAAGGAAAACATCGCGAGGAAACCTGTATGTGTCTAATTTTAATAAAATTCTGTCAAATGTGTCCACGTCCAGGGTGGTGGAACAATATCCAAACCTTCTCAAAGGTAGAGGAGGTATTAGCTCAGTAATGGGACATTTACAAGCTAAAGAGAGAAAAATAAATTAATAACAGAAGTGCGAACCCTACTAATGTAACTAGTGTCACCAAACATTTAGCACCTCTCTCCGAGTGAATGATTTCTCCAACTTCATTATGTATAACCAATAAACACACTTTACTAAGACTAATGATAGAACTAGAATTTCTAGGCATTTAAACCTTTATTCAAAAACACTTTCATGTCTTGGATCGTGTGTTAACGAATCCAATTTTTTAATGAGAAACGTTATTTAACAGCTTTAATTAGTGGTGAGTTTTCCAAGACTACAGATTCTGATATCGTGACATTAATTTCCGGTTCGGATCTCAGAGGATCAAACATTCGAATCTAAACTGATGATTGTGTGTATTTAAAAAAAGGGGGAAGGATCATCGGAATTAAAATTAATAGCATATATCTATCTAAGGAAGATTGTTTAGGATGTTTTTGTGAACAAAAAATCATTAATCTAATCTTTATATGTAATATAAATATGAAAGATATGGTTATCCGCACACAAGGCCGAAAATCTATAACAGCGCGATTTTAAGGCATTTTCTGTTTCGCGCAACCTCTATGAGGAACCAGCTTTCGTCGGCGGTTTTTCCGGACCGATACGACTTGGGAACCTTCAAGAAAAGAGTGTACACAATTTTTAAAGCCGGCAATGCACCTCCAAGCCCCAGATGTTGCAAATGTCCAAGGGCGGTAGTAGTCATTTTCCATCAAGTGCGCCTTCAGATCGTTTGCCTGACTTGACCTGGAGGCGATAGTTTCATTTTCAATGTGTATTATTATCTAAAAAACATTTAGTTATATGATATTCTTAAGCGCACTAACGTTCCTTGACGATGTTTTTTTTCTACCAATTGAATAATTTTGGACGTTTTTCAGACTCGTGTTTAACGTGAACAACAATTTTATTAACCCTGTGTCGGGTTACGATTTACGAATGTTAACAAGGTTGTTCCTCTAGTAGTAACAACCAACAGAGTCACTAGATCATATCAAGTATCAAAATTAACTATAACTACAGCGTTCACAGAAGAATATGTATGTATTTGTAACTATAAATAGCTTACTTTGTTCGTTTATATATTACATTAAAATAACAACGACGATTACATATGCGTTCATAATTATCACGTTTCAAGTGTAATGACATTAAAAAAACATATGCAAAAATTAATCCTGATAAAATCTACAACGTTTGTGACTGTTTAGTTTAAAGCGTGAGAATGAAATGAAAATGGATGTTATGGCTTTTACGTATCGTTAGGACTAACGCAAACTGCAGACGAAAAATGCTTGGTTTAATTTCGCTCCTTTTAATACATAGTATGTACGTAAACACCCTTGCGATTTCGAATCATCTCGATATATATCAGGGACGTTACATTACATTACATTAACAGCCTCTAAAATTCTTCCTTTCCCTTCGAGGAGAAGGTATGGAACTCCGAATATAGCGGAGAACATCTGATATCCCAAATAAAAATCTATAAGAAACCGAATTCGATAAAAATATTGTATAAAATATAGGTAGGCAGATGGCCAAATATACCATATATACGATGGCGCTGTAAGAAATATTAACCATTCCTTACATCAGAACAATACGCCACCAACCTCGAGAACTTAGATTTTGTCTATTGTGCCTGCGGTTCCACTGGCTCACTGATTATTCAATCTGAAACACAACAATACTAATACTAACAAGTATTGCTGTTCGGTGGTGGCCAGACGTGCTTGCAAAACCCTACCACCAAGTGAAAGATTATGGTATAAAAAAGTTGCTTTATCCGTAATGTAATTATTATAGCAATTAAAGTTATCTTATTAGTTGAGTTTGTTAGTTTAGCTTTGAGTTGAGTTAAGCATTAAACGATATTGCAATTTGTAATTAACAACCGAGTAAATTACTTAGAAAACAGTCATAACGATCTATCTGTCTGTAAATACCACCTGTACTAATATATCTTACATCAGTACTAGTGTTTTATCTTTTATTATTTTTGTTATCCTTATTTATAGATGTTTAAGCTCTTACGAATGTGCCTTCCCCACGTTTAACGACACGTAAAAAAAATCATATAAGCTAATTTACATTTTTTTTCCTGTATTTACTCGTGTGTTCGCCTCACGCACACGAAGACATCTTGTAAGCACGTCGATACAAATGATTGTCGATAATGTAACGTAGGGGGGCGCGTCGTCGTGAGTGAATATGTTTATTCGTAAACTTAAATATGGTTATAACATTAATGATTTGTAATACGCTTTTGTAAACATACCGAATGAAAACTCTCGTCTAGCTGTGAATATGCAAATGTTGAGTTTATTGATACATGTATATTTTTCAATAATCGTAAAGTTAGAATATAGGGTTAAGGTAAACCCTATGAAGTTTTATCTGATTGTCTCCTTTTCGTGGTAGTAATCTTATAAGATCATATATCTTGGGTTCTGGGTTCCGATCTCGAGGCTGGTTATTAAGAAGTTTTTGAGTTTTGCCGACGAAAAATTCGCATTAGCAGGTAGTCTAGAATTTGGCAGCGTTTACATTTCCGTGCAAGGGGAAGTCGTTTGTCCTGCGTCTGCGTCTGTTGTCGTCTGTGAAAATGGAGGGTGCACTTATATTACATTTTTACATTAGCAGCCTGTAAATTTCCCACTGCTGGGCTAAGGCCTCCTCTCCCTTCTAGGAGAAGCATATTCCACCATTGCGGATTGCAATGCGCGGATTGGTGGAATACACATGTGGCAGAATTTCGTTGAAATTAGACACCGGCAGGTTTCCTCACGATGTTTTCCTTCACCACCGAGCACGAGATGAATTATAAACACAAATTAAGCATATGAAAATTCAGTGGTGCTTGCCTGGGCTTGAACCCGAAATCATCGGTTAAGATGCACGCGTTCTAACCACTAGGCCATCTCGGCCATATAATATTTAAATATATACACACATGTGTGCACTATGTCCATTGCAGGCTAGCCTCTTGAAAATCACATACGCGATCGAAAACGGTAAGGACGACAACATATCTTCGAAAGGCTGATACGCCGGTATGGTGGTCTTGGGAAGTTATGTTTAAAGTTTAGTGACTAAAGTTCATATTCCAAAATTGCAATTTTGGCGCTTAAGCGTTTCTTCTTTTCACTGACGATGTGTATGTACCTCAAACACAATATTCATCGGTTATTGAAGACCTGTGAGAAATCAAACAGGTGTGAAGCTCTCAGGCTTAAGCAAATGTTTTTGACACACTAACACCGATTTGTCGTTTCGCGCTGAATTTTGAAACAGTGTATTCTCTAAGCTCCTATTGGGACACAATTTAACTGTTGTGTTAATTGCTTTTGTGCATTGTATATGTTATAAAAGGTTGCAAAAGTACTCAATGCATAGTCTTTATGGCCCAAACGATAGGACATGTGGATTTTAACAGTCTTTATCCTCGGTGGAAGGACTTTGTGCAAGCTCGTCGGACCAGGGACCTCTGAGCTATCAGATTTTCTACCGCCAAACAATAATGTATTGTTGTGTTCTGGTTTGAACGGCTAAGTTAGATAGTTTAACTACAGGCACAAGGGACATAACATCTTATCTCCCAAGGTTGGTGGCACATCGGTGTGATGTAAGGAATAGATATTATTTCTTACAGCGCCAATATCTTTGGGTGATGGTGATCACTTACCATGAGGTAGGCCATTTTCTTCGACTATCTATTATTAAAAAAAATAATAATGAGATAGCTGACAAATGTTTCATACCTGGCGCATATGCTGTTAACTTATTGAGATGGTCTCATTTTTCAGAGAATTTTGTAATAGCCGAGTTGCATGAACTGGATTTAATTTGGTTTTGTTTATATTATTATCTGGTTAATTGTCTGTTAATTTTTAATTACTTCATTACGTTGCATTATCTTGGAAATGTGAGTATAACTATGTTGCAAATTGCAATACAAGTTTGTATGTCTCGAATGTTTGTCTCTCTTTTCATCACTTTTGGGTTTACTTCTGTTACGATCGTATTGCTTATATGTTTTGAAAGTAAGCATACACCTTTAGTACCTGTTGGATGTAGCATGTGCACGGTACGCCATCTAGCGGCGAGTTACAACAATTTAGACAGTATCAATAGCTGGGGAACAGTTGTATTTAAAACAATTAAGATATGTTCCTGATTCTATTTCTTACAAAAATAAACATCAGCTTAAACGTAACTGGGCTTGCTTTACTTATTAATAACGTTTACAATACGCTTCCGATTCTATATCGATTCATATTCAACTAAACCGTAACTCGATCGTTCTAGTAGTAGACTAGGAAATCCAAACGGCAACGCTTACTATAAAATCTGAATTTGTTAGCAAAATAGGGCTTCTAGTAGTAGTAATAGTTCAGGTGTTTAACACATCATTGTTGCTTATCTGAAGTCGATCATTTTTAAATTACGAGGAGCCGTTAAAGTAATGCGTCACTTATGTACAACTGCTAATCTTTTTTTATAGAGATATTTAATTATTATTAATTAATTTGTATCATAAAAATACACTATAAACCAATAAGCATTCATGGTGCTCAATCGTACAGTGTCTATGAATCTCAAAGTGATATTAATCTATACATACATACATATAATAAAATTGAAGTGTCTGTTTGTAATATTAAAATAATCGCTTTTTACTAAATGCATATATGTATGTATACACGGTACATATACCAAAATAACATTTTTTCAATTTTTGTCTGTCTGTTTGTTCCGGCTAATCTCTGGAACGGCTGGATCGATTTTGACGGGACTTTCACTGGTAGATAGTTGATGTAATAAGGAGTAACTTAGGCTACAATAATAACTTTTTTGTTAAATTCAAACGCGCACGAAGTCGCGGACATAGCTAGTTTTTATATATAAGATTAATTTAATGCTATGCACATTATTTATGACTTTATATATTATGTATGTATTTTTAATATTATTATTTTATTTGTATTTTAATTTATATTTAACTCAGTGATGTAGCTATGCGGATGACGGCCCCAGTGTTGGGTTGCATTGATTTTTTTTTAGTGCTATTATTACTTATAAAAAAAAAATTAATAAATAATAATATACATTTAGTCGTCGTTGTGCCAGTGGCCATTGTGGTAATTTGGCCAGTGTGTAAATATGATTCAGTTTAATTAATAAATCATTGTCCTCTCCTAAAGAGCCCTGGTGCTTGCAACACCTTGCCCTATGATAGCTACACAACTGACTAAACTATACTTACATGTATTAAAATTAATAGTGGCATTTCACACATATTTTACAATTGGTCCTCTGCCCAAAGGTTGCCTGCTAAGAGGCCGGCTGTTGCAACTAATGTTAGTTTGTACATTCTGATAATTTATTATGTACATTGTACGTTACCTTGTCACGTATATAATATATTTAGTTTTTAGTACCTGGCGTGCAATAATGTGCAAAAATAAATAAGAGCTTTTGCTCCGCTGTGAGGGATTTTAATGGAATATTTTCTTTAAATTCTTGTCAGTTTCTTTATTTCCGTATATTAAGAAGCTTGTTCAAATGTTTTTTGTCATTCAAGCTGAGTGGTTAACGGACTGGCCTTTTGCCAAATTTCGTGTTGATATACCTAAGCAGGCGTGCCTCAAACCGCAACAAGTATGAATAATATTTTATACATGATTTTCAAAGTCAATGTCATAAGCAAGTCTTTGTTTATAGGTATTATTATTACAAATGTTCAAATGGGACCTTTCGAAACTGCGTTACGAGGCGTTGGTTGTGTGTAGCGTCAGAAAAACAATCACATGAATATGTTATGGTATATTTTTACTTTGTATTCAACGGTTTTTCGATCGATTCGATTTCGGTTTTTTGATCAAATTGATCATGATTTCAATTTGTCAAACTTCTGACCTTCTATACGTCTCTAGAAAAATTACTTTACGTGATATGAGTGGCAAAAAAAACTTAGTACATTTTTTTTTTTTGCTTTATCGCTAAATGTTTGTTTAATAATAACGAAGATATTATATTTAATAAAAACGCATAAAATAGAAACAGATAATTACAAAGATAAAACATTATCTTAACAATTTGGGGAAAAGGTCTTAGACTCAGCTTAGCTGCTTTTCAGTCTATGCCTACTACTACTATCTACGTGGTCGAATAGTGCGTACACCGGTTTTCATGAGTTTCATGGGTTCGATTCCCGGCCTAGTCGATGTAGAAAAAGTTTTCTATGTTGTCTTGGATCTGGGTGTTTGTGGTACTGTCGTTACTTCGAATTTTCCATAACACAAGTGCTTTCGCTACTTACATTGGGATCAGAGTAATGTATGTGATGTTGTTCAATGTTTATTGATAATTATTTGCTGCCAACACACACGTATATCATTTTTATTAAATACTTTGTATTCAGTCATGTTATCGACTAGAAACGAAAGGTTTACCTCCAGTACCTACTATTACGCTACCAATACCGTGGTACCGTTCGGGTACGTTATAAATATATAATCTTTTATCGAGATTTAGAGGTTAATTTCTTAAAACTCACTTGTAGTTTATTTTAATTCTAATACTAGCTGACCCTGCGGCGTTACCTGCTCGAGATTTATAAAACATTAGCTATATCACACAAACCGTCGTAAAATGGGGATTTTACCCCCTCGAGGAGTTAATTGAAAAAAGTAGCCTAATTCTTGCTATTTCATATCAAATTTCTTGGAATCGGTTCAGCAGTCAGTTCAGTCTAACGCGTAACAGAATCTAATCTCTGGAACGGTTAAACCGATTTCGACGGGACTTTCACTGCCAGATAGCGGATGTAATAAGGAGTAACTTAGGCCTTACGGCTTACTTTTATTTTAGACTTATATATATAATAAAAATAAAATCACGATACAATATCCAAATAACTTAAATTCAAACAACGCGCACGATGTCGCGGGCACAGCTAGTAAATAAATAAAAATCGGGGCGGCTAGTAATATATACAGACCACATAATGTCTCCGTATGAGTTAAAAATTATTTTTTTTAACCAGTGGCATACTTATAAACATTCACCAAACGATTTGCCTAAGTGTTATACGTCATCAAGTGTAATGCTCCCGAGTACTTTTTCACACATTTAAACGAATGTGTGAAAAACGGAATCTTGTTCGTACATGTTGAAGCGTTGCGCTTTTCAACACTGTTTTATGTATGTGTGTGTGTGTGACTATATTGATGTCTGTGTGTCGCTATAAAGTTGTAACATTAACGTTCATTCTCCAAGCTCCGAAGCCTTGACAAACGGGTCATTTCAACAGATCTTGCAAAATATAGTAGTTTAGGGCTTAAAGCATTACCTACGGCTAATCTAGGTTAAACTTCCTTAGCAGTTTGAAGGCAAAATGGCTTAAAACGTGCCTGCCTCTTACAAATAAATAAACTGTAGTTTAGATTTTAATTTAATTATATTATGTTATCTAACTATATGTTTAAGACTTAATGTTTTTTTTCTTACTTAAACACTTTAAGTATTTTAAATGTTATTTTCTAATGAATAGAATATATATTATTATTGAAGTCAATATTGCGACAATTTATATTTTTTGAGAGTCTTGTATTTATTTTATCATACTAACTTTCATTGTTTCTTTGGTTATTTATAAAATAATATTCATCATTTATTCATCAAATCTTATTAATATTCAAATATATTATTTTTTTATAAATTCTCATTTTTAATATAAAAATAATATAACTTTATTGGATAAATGGACGGCGACTCTATTTTATTTCGAAATTGCTTTAATTTTTTAATAATTGACAGTCACCTAATGAAAATATCTTTGTTGGTCAACCTCCAGTATACAAGTACGCATCGCGTGGCGCGACACATTGAAATTACTGAAATCCAAGGCTCACCGTTAGAAATCTTTTGTAATATGACGTAGTAGCGACAGTACGAATTTAAGCACCTTTCTCTTTAACAGAACATTTGTGATTTGAAAATGTGATTATAATATCTACTGAGATTAATATTTGGTTGTTCTATGTTATATCGGTTACGGATAAATTTTAAAGTATTTATGAGGTGTTTTTTGGCACGTCTATCGTTATAAGTATATTTAATTCTTGTAAGAAAATACATTTATAATTTAGATTTGTTTATACATTAGATTATCTTACAAAATTGCATGTAATATAGCTCTCTGAAATCTATACAGTCGTGGTTTACGTACTTGTGTAATATAATATTTCCCGCGCAACTGACTTTTCTGTGTTCAGAATATTTACTGTTTTCGTGGAACAGATTTGAGTTCTTTTTCGCGTCTAGTCGTTTGGTCGCTGAACATCTGGATTGCAGCTATATAAGCTTAAAATTTAATGATAAAGAAACTTGTTAACTCTTCAGTTTGTTTAATTAATAAATAAAACCTATAATGCGTTATTAATTATTATATATTCCATTACAAATTGATTGACGGCGATGTTGTTTGTACATAGAGCCTTATATGAAGCAGGTATATTTTTGAACGACGGACGTGACCGATTACAGAAAATAAGCATTCGTTCGAATTCAATACTTACAAGTTTCTGACGTGGCGGTGTTTGCAGTGGCTAGATACATGTTTCCGAAGAAACCTATGTGCAATTCCAGATAATGTACGAGTATCACTGTGCCAAAATTTCATTCAGATTCGTTTAGCCGTTCCAGCGAGATTTCGTAACAAACATACATCCATCAAAACTTTCACATTTATAGCATTAGTAAGTATAGTATACAAATACATAACATATATGTTGGATGTGATTTATTTACCTAATATTTTAGTACTAAGCTCGTTTTTATCAGCTTGAAGGGTGTCTCCTCCGGTTTTCTGAGTTTAGCTAATCTGAGCCTAGTTTGTTTAAACTAAAGAAATAAACAACTCTTCAGCCTTACTAGATTTTTGTATATATTCTATGTTTATATCCATCCATGTATTTTATGTTATTTATGGTAAATAATAGAAGTATTTCTTTTGCAGATATCACAGATGTCTTGATATAATAGGTAAGTGTACTATAAAAACACCAATTACAGAGTAGTATATGCAAGGCTAGGCTACGCTGGTACCCTCTGGTAAATAAAATGGTCATATACTCCTCAAAATAATTTTATTTGTATTTCAGTAAACATCAAACTGATTGTTGCAAATCTAGTTTCTAATAGTATTATATTCTAACGTCATTTAGTAATAAGATTATTGGGTGTTCTGCCGTAAAAATATTTGTAATAACAGCTCCTAGTTTTTTGTTGGTTTGGTTGGCGTACGAGCAAATAGGCCACCTGATGGTAAGTGGTCACGACCGCCCATAGACAATGGCGTTGTAAGAAATATTAAAACCATTCCTTACATCACCAATGCGCCACCAACCTTGGCAACTAAGATGCTACGTCCCTTGTGCCTGTAGTTACACTGGCTCGCTCACCCTTCAAACCGGAACACAACAATACTGAGTACTGCTGTTTGCCGGTAGAATATCTGATAAGTGGGTGGTATCTACTCAAACGGGCTTGCACAAAGCCCAACCACCAAATAAAAGTTGGAAGTTGGAAGAGTGTTCACTCCAATGTCGGAGTGCACGTAAAGCGTTGCTCCTGCGCTTGTGGAGTACAATAGAAGGTGCATTTGTTTTTGCGCATATACTAGTACACTATAATATATCATGCGGGCATGGTCTCCCATAATTGGTTCCGTGGCCGAAATCGGTCAGGACGATATCATCATCATTACTCCAACCGTTTCAAAAACAACACCAAGTGTATTTGGAGTTGGTAGACAAATATTTGTGCTCAGACACATGGTACGGCTTCAGTATTATTCTAGGGAACCAGTTCTATTCTATTTGTTACGGAATTAAAAAAAAAAGAAAATAAACTTTTTTTTTTTCAATTAATATATTTTAAATTGGCAATTAATAATCGTCAATTATAACGATGTCATCACCGATTAATTGTGTCGGTTTCCGTTGATAATGAAGTCCTCCTGACCGATATTCGACCACGTCAACAAATGTCAAGGACTGCGCAGGAGATAAAAGTATTACAAAAATCTCAAGGGAGACTTACTACTAGTATCAATAGTACAATTATTTTCATTAGTAGATGTATATAGTCTATTAATTTATCGAAATTTCTCTCGATACATATATAATATATCTTTATTGTCTTGTATGTGTGTGTGTGTCAATATATGTCAATACATATATATTGCCTAATAAAAACTATATCATGTTTGTTATAAAGCATTTGCGGTTTATGATTGTATGTCGATCAATATAATAGCATATCAGTTGCAACAGTGTAGCCTATTCCAGTGGAAGTAGGAAAAAAGATAAACAAACGCTACTAAGAGTTTATTATTAATATATCTTTATTTATAATACAACACTATTACACTAAACTACTTATTTCCACTTTAATTTTACTTCCAAGATTCCGATAACAGTTTCGGCGACGTTCAAAACGAATTTCTTTCGCAAATCCATAGTGAATATCATAGATTAATCAAGCTCTCAACCAATGATTTCGCATCAGTTTGCTGTCAAATGTTGTTTATTTGGCCTTTTTCCTTTTATTGGAATAGAGTATAGGTGTTTTGCGAAACAACACAATAATACCTCAATATTTATTAAAATTAAATACACACATGACTAACTAACTAACTGACTAACTAACTGAACAAATACAAACCATAACTTAATCAGTAGAACTTGCATAAAGGATGTTGCGTTAACATATCCGATGAGATTATTGCAATCAAATTTAATGCAAACGAGAATAGCACTTAAGTACTATAGATAAAGTGCTTTTTTGTCTGTATTAGTTCACGTGTGTATATAGATTGCGCGTGCGCTGAACGAACGCAATGGTCCGCTGGATACGTTAACAGCTTTGTTCCCAAACATTGCATAAAATATGCTTCAGGTCAAGCATGGCTGTGAATATGTGGGACTTCCTTAGAATATTCTAATGGAATTATAAAAACCATCGCTCTCAAAAGATATTCTTAAAAAATGAACATAAATCAAATGACTCGGACGTAGACTGTTGTATTGAATAATGGCTTTTTAATTATTTTTTTCATGATTGTAATTGTTGGCTTATTGTTTGTTATCTGTTCTTTGGCAATGGTTTCATTTCGGAAAGGGGGAAAAAGTACAAGTTTGCAAAGATAATTATAATTATGTAGATAAAAATGTAATCTATGTCTAATTTAGCCTAATCAAGCTACATAGATAGTCTTAACTATAGAACAAATTTTATTTGATATATACATAGATAGATTAATATCTTTCGAAGCAGAGAACGCGTCGTAAAAATAGTGGCCAAAAGTTGTCCACTAAGTACTCACGCACTAGAAAAAAGATATGACGTTTGGCGAATGTCAAGCGTATCTGTGACGCAAACCAAGATATCGAAGTTAGTTCGTTCGTTTTAGTTCTTTTGTAATACGACACTCTCTCTATATATACCCATAAATAATCTAAGCAATATCTCTGTATTATATTAAGTACAATAACGGCGATAGTACATTTAAGTTACTCCTATTGTCAAATGTATTACAAAACATCATTACAAGATGTTAACTGCTTATATAACTTTGTCTTTACATCACTTAAAAGACCGCCAAATACTATATTGTTGTGTTTCGGTTTGACAAAAGGGAGAGAGAGAAAGAAGGGTATATCTTTGTTCTCGTTCCCACTTACTCATTCGTGCACCATCCATTAGTTCGTTCATCTGCCTTTCTATTATAATGAATGATAACTAAACATTGGTAATATTACAATTTCTGTTTTTATTAAAACCAGCTCAAACTGGATAATTAAGATATATTTTTTTAATATGAAAGAGATATATGGGATCAGTTATAAATTAGCCTATTAACAAACGTAGAACCTATCAAGATGTAGAAAAGTTCATTAGTTTTTTATGTTGTCTTGGTGTGTTTGTGGTCATATCGTTACTTATGATTTTTCATGACACAAGTGCTTTAGCTACTTACATTGGGATCATAGTAATGTATGTGATGTTGTCCAATATTTATTTATTTACTTATTTATAATTTTAAAATGGATCTCGACTCTCTGGTAATAAAAACATGCAGGCACATCGAACTAAACTCAATAAAAAAACTAAAATCATAGACTACTCGTGTGTGTAGATTTGAACGGCCATTAAAACTGCAATATTTTGCAATATTTTAATTAAAAGCCGAAACTCATATCAAAAGGATTATTTAAAAAATATTTTCAAATAAAAATTGATCTAAATTCTTTTTGAAACGAAAAAGCTGTGAATTTTAAAATGAAAGCCCGGATTTGTTTCGGTGAAATTTGGAAAATGGATTAAAAATGTTTTATGTTATTTGGAATAAAAATATGAATGTCAGAATATATTTCGTTGATATTTAGGTGAAACAATACAATATCTATAATATGGTTAGGTCGTTTTGCGTGAAATAATGATTATGAAGCGGCTGGGATTTCGGGCTGTTCGCTCGCAGCCAAGAAGAGAGATAATCCCTTCTAGAGTTTTGATAGGATGGTCCGTGAGTTTATAATGTGTTAAGCAGGGGCTGATCTACCATATGGCTTTTTGGGCTTCAGCCCAGAGCCCCGTGGATTCAAGCGAAAGAGTCCATAATTTTATTGAACGAAACAAATCGTATGGTTTGCAGCCCTGCGAGTTCTGCAATTAATCAAACTTATTTAATTTTCAATTCAAGTCTACGTTCAGATATGTCTTAAAATTAATCATATTATGACACTTGTAATGTACAAAAAACATTATTTTATGATTGGTCGAAATAGACTGGGCCTTTTTTATTCACCTTCTGGTACACTGAGCACATCAACTAATATAAATACGAAAGTGACTGTTTGTTTGTTACGCTTTCTCGTCTTAACTACTTAACCGATCGACATGAAACTCTACATTCAAGCTGACAGCCTACGCCCTACTCTGGGTTAAGAATTACTTGATCTAATCAAAATATACTTAACACGAGTAGGCTCTTACAAGCACTTTTGTATCGCTTGTGACTACATTTAATTTAGAGCTGTCACTTGTTCGATAAATAGAATCTGCGGAGAACAACCGGCAAAAAACTCAGGAGTTACATTTTTCCAACAATCAAATAACATCGTTTATTATAAAAAAGCGTCGACTTAGTATTTCTTGATTTCCAAACAGGATAACATCGTGAGGAAACCTGTATGTGTCTAATTTCAACGAAATTCAGCCACATGTGTATTCCACCAACCCGCATTGGAGGAGCGTGGTTGATATGCTCCAAACCTTCTCCCCAAAAAGGCGAAGAGGCCCTAGCCCAGCAGTGGGAAATTTACAGGCTGTTAATGTAAACAGGATATTGTATATATCAATTTCATTGCATTCACTTGACATAAAAACTATTATTAAAATGGCGGAGTTTACATTTAATTTAATACTGTAACATGACTATTCAAAAGTGCTTAGATAAGCCTACTTGAATAAATAATATTATGATCTTTAATAAGTAACTAATTTATATATCATGCCTGAAAATTAATATCAGAATGATAATTTCATATTTAGGTGTAATTAGAACCGAGGCTTCGAGTAAGCTAGCCGATGTCGTAGGTAAACTGTTAGTGTGGTTAGATCATCGGTCATACATCAGTTTTCCGATTTTGTATCGAAACGTGACGGGTTTTCCGTAATATTTTCCTGCAGGAATTCTAATGAGTTATTAATTATGTATGATTTTATCATCGTTTTTATAAAAACTGTTCTGTGTGACGGGACAGTATAATTATATAATTAAATTACAAAGCATCAAAATCTAAATATATTTCATCCAAGTAGGCTTTTGAATCGTCATTTAACATACTATATTAAGTAAAGTTACCACCGGTTCGGAATGTAAATTCTACCGAGAAGAACCGGCAAGAAACTCAGTAGTTGCTCTTTTTCAACATCTAAAAGTACAGTCATGATAGTTAAATACAATTATATATGTATGTTATATATCCTGCCTGGAAGTCAACGAGCATTAACTCCACGCTTTTTTATCATCTATATAATCTTGTATCGGATAATATGCCTTCTTTACCAGTGTATTTTTTATAAATGATTTCAATTTATCGATCGGCAAAATCAAAAATGTCTGCGGAATTATATTATAGTTTCTTGGTCTTTGTCAAGAATTGTTTTATAAAATATTAAATTATATTTTCAAATCCGACTTAATACTCACAGAGATTATTTTAGTATAGATTATACTATTCCGATTTGTTATTACTTTTAGTTGTTGTTTAAATTTAGGAAAAGTTATCACTCATTATTACGAGTGACGGTCCTGTTTGCCGGATGTCTAAGTGTGAATTAGATGACTAATTTAAGAATAGAAGACAGCAAAAAAAGTCTAATTAGATTATATGCATGTAAATAATTTAACGAAGAGTGTGTGAGTGAAGACGTGTATATACTATTGCAACCACAAGAGGACAATAACCAATTAAAAAACATATAACATTGATTTGACGCGATATTATTGAAAAATATGATAATCATTATGGATTTTCGATAATATGGAGTTTTGAACGTCGACGAAGCTGTTATCGGAACTATGGAAGTAAATCAAAGTGGATATAAGTCTTTAAGTGGAATAATATCGTATAAATAATGCCATATTTAACAATATAGCAGAGCTATTAGCCAATCGTACGAAAAATGTCCGTAAATCTAAGGTTTGTTTATCTTTATTTGTTCTACGATTGGAATGGACTATATATTTTTAGACCAAGCAGTTATACTTTGTATTGTTGTGTTTTGGTTTGCAGGGTTGAATGAACTACTGTAAGTTCCGACACAAGGTACATAATAACTTAGTTCTCAAGATTGTTGGCGCATTGGAGATTAAGGAATGATTAACTTTTAACGGCGATATTGTTCATGCTTTGACTACTTACCATCAGGTCGCTCAATTAATAAATATTGGACAACATCACATACATTACTCTGATCCCAATGTGTTGTAGCTAAAGCACTTGTGTTATGTAAAATCAGAAGTAACGACGGTACCACAAACACCCAGACCCAAGACAAGACACAGACATAGAAAACTATTGAACTTTATCTACATCGACACGGCAATCGAACCCGGGAACTCGGGAACCCATGAAAAGCGGTGTACACAATACTCGATCACGGAGGTCGTCAAAATTTGCTCGTCCACTTATCTAGTGTAGTAATCTTATTCAGAAAAGGTATCAAAATCATAATATTATAATGAAATTAACTTGAACTGATGCTTTGTAAATTGTATAATTACGTGAAATGCATTCGTAATGAGTGTGAACGATTGTAAAGGTTGCTTGTAGATGAAATATTGTAGATAAGAACTGCGTCACGCATCAGAAAGTTCGTTCGTTTTGTTTCGTCTAGCGACCGTAGCTTTATTACGTTTTGTTATAATGAAACATCGAGTAAATGTTGGGGTTACACTTTAGTGTAAAGGCTTGATCTTATTTCTGTGTTTACATAACATACATACATAAACAGCCTGTAAATTTCCCACTGCTGGGCCAAGGCCTCCTTTCCCTTTGAGGAGAATGTTTGGAGCATATTCCACCACGCTGCTTCAATGCGGGTTGGTGTAATACACATGTGGCAGAATTTCGTTGAAATTAGACACATGCAGGTTCCCTCACGATGTTTTCCTTCACCGCCGAGCACGAGATTTATTATAAACACAAATTAAGCACATAAAAATTCAGTGGTGCTTGCCTGGGCTTGAACCCGAAATCATCGGTTAAGATGCACGCGTTCTAACCACTGGGCCATCTTAGCTGTTTTTATTTCTGTGTTTGGCATATATGTATTCCACCATAACATACATAGAGATACATATGTGAGATAATTTCTTCTAAGCTATTCCTAGCAGGTTTCATCGCGATGTTTTTCACAATTAATTACTTAAATACAAGACACCCGGCTTCGTTCTGGTGAAATAAATAGAATTTAACAAATATATAATTATTATTTTTATATATCATTTATCAATCATCTATATTTTATATTTAGGTGGTAAAAATAACAATAATCATTCTTTACAAGGCTTTTTGAACGCACCCTTAACGTAAACGTCAAACATGGCCGCCCGTTGAACTGTCATGTTATTGAATTTCATGGATTTAATATCGAAATATTGCGATTATATGATTTTAGCGACTATTATGTCTGCTGTCGACTAAAAATCTTTATATTTTAACGATTTATAAATGTCGATAACTTTCGATCGAGTCTATCGTAGACCTGCACGAAATTATTGTTAAAAAAAAAGAATTAGATATGAAAACTAAACTCTGTCTGGATTTGAACCAGTTTCCGTTGGTTAAGATTTATTTGTTCTGGACCATTTCGGTCTCTAAATGATTTCATAGCGGCGTTAAGAATTAAGACACTGTTTGTTTGATTTATCGTAAGGAAATGTAATTTAATACCTACTCGATATACAAGTACCTACTAACGATATAGCGTTACACAGACATTCAATATTGACATATACTAGCTACTAGTCCCGACTTCGTTCGGGTGAAATGAGAATTATATTTACTTTCCGAATGCAGCGCCATCTGCCAATCTAAACCAAGGGATTCAAATATACACAAATGCGAACCGTAATCGGTCCAATCATTTATGAGGAGAGCAGTCACATACACTCGCATACAAGATTTATAAACTCTTAGCTAGCTACCCGACTAGCTATCCGTCTCGGCTTCATATGGGTACGATAATGGTTTATATACAGACTTTAGATTGAAGAACAAAGATAATTTTCTTGTTTTTTTTCCGGCTAGGAATGTTGAAATTCTCGGAAGTCACAGGTAAGGTAGCCTATTTCTTTATCTGTACTACTGAATTTCAGGATGATCGTTCGTTATGATGTGAAGGCGTAACAAACAAATTAACAAATCTATAATACTAGACGTCAAACAAAAACACATTATGTTTTTAACGTCTTTAAAAAGAAGGAGGTTCTTAATTCGGTGGTTTTTTTTTTTACTTTTTGTTTATGAACCGATTTCGAAATTTTTTGGTACGATTTTCTGAAATATACAAAGAAACCTACGTTTATGAGGAAAACTAGTATTCCATTTTTTATAGGCTTGAATGAAGGGTGGTATTATTTTTTATTTTTTTTGGTTTGTTTGTCACTAGCTTTCTCCAATAAAGTTGATTTTGATTTGATTTGATTTTGAACCGGCAGTCACTCACGTCGTATCTTGTGAAATGCCGTAAACCAACTTACGGCGACACGCTAATTAGATCCGTGTATCCTTTTAATGCTATCATTATTATAGTCAATATCGCACGTCACATACTGTTATTTCAGGATAGTATTCTCTGCGAGTTTCGGTATTGTTTTATTTATGCCCATTATTATAGAACTATATTTTTTAACTGTCTCTTGTACTATTATATCGTCATTTTATTAAATGTCTGTTTCTTGGAATCATTCTGGTAAAATCTATCCAGCAAATTAAATTCTCAAGACTCGAATAGGCGAATTAATCAGCAAAAATGCCGTTTAATTATAATTAATGATTCGAAATTTGAAAAATGGTGCCTTCGGCTCCTGCCCTACATATTACGTAACAGTGACACATAGTTTGCTATTGAATCCAAGATGGCTGCCGTTACGTCCAGTCACTGCGCACAATGATCGCCACTTTCGTTCCGCTCCTCACTTCGTAGTGTTGTTTGTCATTAAAATAATGTAACAAATATCGATTAAATATTTCGATTCTAAATTCTATGACGGATTATCTTTATCTAAACGTGGAAAATTAATAATTTGATTTAATCTTACGTACGTTATCATTGTTATATTTCCTAATTGTTATCTTTTTTTAATGTATGTGGATAATAAACACTGTTAACGTAAACATTTTTTTTAAAAGTATTCTATGTATTTATTTTAATATCTTTTATCTAATTTTATACACGTAATTATCGTAAAGTTATACGTGAATTAGGCATAAAACGGATATCCGGTTATATAAGGACTATATTAACATCATATTGCAAACCACGGAAGCAGAACTTATGTGAAACTGCGTGAAGGAGCCGCTTAAATAATAGTATTTAAAGCGATGTAACATAATTCACAACAAAGATAAAAAAAATTGAAATAATAATCGAATTATACGAAATTAAATTATCTGATATCTGACTTCGATAATAATCCAATTACGTACGGAATAGCTCAAAGCTCAAACTTGATGCGATTTTATATTTAATTTTATTTTATTTTTTTTTTTTATTTATTTATTAAACCAAAAGAACAATACATTAATAATACACAAAACGGTACAACAAAAACCACAGACGGTTTTCCTGCGCACCGCGGATTCAAAAGACGATAACAACATATTAAAATGATAACGAATTAACAATGAGTATGAGTAAAAATAATAAGTGTAACAGAAATACAAAATTGAGGGTAGAACTAAAATAATAGCTTTGTAATAATGGTCGACGCTCGCGCACTGAACTAGTTCCAGGAATTTACAATTTGAATAGCTACACTATACAGCATGTTCCACATAGAATTTTTTTAATTTGTTTTTATAATTTTTTATGTTTAATTGTTTTTTTATATCATTAGGGATTTTATTAATTAAAGTAGGAATAACATATTCCAATACTCGCTTGCCGTAGTTATTATTGTATTTAGGAATATTTAATTTTTGATTACTGACATTTCTTAATTGCATGTTATAATTATTAGTATTTATTGTTTGATTTACATTAAAATTAAAATATTGGTCTGTTAGTAGCATGAACTCAATTTTAATATTAACTGGCATTACCTTGCAATAAATAAATAAGTTGTGATAATTAGTTTTATATAAGTCTTTAATTTTTTTTGGTACAATTGTTTTTAACAATCTTAGCTGCAGTTGATAAATTTGATTAATATGTGTTCTCCCTGTTAAACCATAGCTGCTGAGTCCGTATGAAATTATAGATTCGCCGAGAGTTTTATACAACATCAATAAAATTGAATATGGAATTTTATTACGTAATAGACTAAATTTTGCTAAAAGGGCTCGTAACTTATCACAGACACTATTTATATGGTCTTTCCATTTAAGACAGTTATCAATAATTAAACCAAGATATCGCTGGTTTTGGACCATATCTAATGAGGGACATTTACAATAATTATTACTATTTCTGTGTAAACATGTATGACTATGGGCAATGATCTTTAAACTACCATTATATCTGTTGTGACTTGAACTAATGTACATAGAATTTGTCTTTGTGACATTTATTACAAGACCTACATCATGTGACCACTTCGTAAGTACGTCAAAATCCGATTGAATTTGTTTTAATGCTTCGTCTATGTTATTGTGCGCTGACAGGAGACATGTGTCGTCTGCAAACTGATACATTTCACAGCTTTTAATAGCATTTTCTAAATCATTGACGTACGTTATGTAGTGCAATGGTCCTAGTACCGATCCTTGTGCCGTTCCGTGTGAGACGTATACTTCATCACTAAGCGATTCACCGATTTTAACACTGTATGCTCTGTCTTTTAAATAGTTTTGACACCATTTTAACAAAGGTCCTCTAATTCCATTATTTTCGAGCTTTTGCATTAAAACAGTATGTCTGAGCGTGTCAAAAGCCTTACTATAATCTATAAATACAACTATTACATGTTTTTTATCATTTAAATGCTTATTGACAGAGTCGGTAAATTTAGATAATAACTGCGTGGTACTCTTTTTCGGTTGAAAACCAAATTGCTTATGAGATAAAATATTATTCTCTTTATAAAAACATTGTATTTGTTGACAAATATATTTTTCTACTATTTTATCTATTGTTGGTAGTACTGTAATAGGTCGATAGTTTTCGTAGTCATCACTTTTACCTTTTTTAAATAAAGGCCTGACTAATCCAAATTTTAAATCTTTCGGATACTTACCTGCAGTTATACAGTCATTAATCAATTTTGCTATTATTGGAGCAATTTTATCATTTAATTTTTTGAGATCTATGACACGTATATTGTCTATGCCTGGAGATTTGTTATTGTCAAGTGACTTAATAATATTAGAAACATTATACACACTAGCCTTTTTAAATCTACATGACATATTAACATGTCTTTCATAATCATTTATTTTTAGTAATGGTATTGTACATGTGGGTATAATATTTCTAACACTGTTTTTAAAAGATATTGCAAAGTTATTTGCAATATCCTTCATTGGGATGCTATTTTTGTTAAAAGCTTTTATAATAATTTTATCCAAGGAGTTTTTAACTTTGCCAGTTAATCTATTTACTATTTGCCATAATTTTCTATAGTCATTTTTATATTTATATATTTCGCTTTTATAATAGTTATTTTTAGTAATATTTATTATTTTATTTGCAAAATTTCTTGCTTTATTATATTTAAGTTTTAATATTTCATTTCCTATATCTTTCTTCCATTTTTTAAACAATTCATCTCTATATTTACATGCTCTGATTATACTTTTGTTCATCCAATGATTGGATGAACGATTTGGATTGTTTTTTATTTTTATTTTAGTTTTTGAGTTGTTATAGCATTTATTTATTTTATTTTTAATATACATGTAGATATCATCAGGGCATGTCATACGATCGATTGGTGTCCAATCGATATCGTTTAAAAGCTGTTGCAAATGTTTATAATTTAAAATAGTTTTATATTTATCATCATTCTGTATAGCGGTTGAGCCAACACATGCTAAGGCAACCATTCGATGGTCGGCCAGTACAGTGTCGAGCGTCGAGGTGTATATGTCTAGTGAATGAGATCTCGCGTATATGTGGTCTATGCATGATTTTACTATTTTATTATTACGTAATCCAATACGTGTATAATCTGAAATCCCACACACCAGACCCAAACCGTACATCATATTGTTATATTTATGTTTGACAGGATTATTTATTTTTAAGTCAATGTTTATATCTCCCAACAAAAACAAGTCATTAGATAATTTAGTGTTTTTAATAAGTTGTTCGAGTTCCTCAATAAACAGATGTTTACTTAAGTTCGGAGGGCGGTAAAGTGCACACAGATTAGCGACGTATCTGTTCGGTGTAACTAAGGTGCCCAGAATACATTCAAAGTGTTTTGTTTGTGATTTAGATATGCTATATTTATGTTTTTTGTTGATATATATAATTATACCGCCACCTCTGCGCGCCTTACGCAACTCTGTGTACATTTGAAATCCATCCAAACCATACATACAACTTAATGAGTCGGAGATATTTGCCTCAGTTACTACAACAACATCGATTGATTTCTGAGATAAGTTAATACATTGTTCTAAGGCAGAAAAGTTTTTTATCATAGATCTTATGTTTATATGGACGCAAAACAGTTGGATATTATTACTATGTGGTATATTAAAAACAAAATCCTGTATGTTCGTACAATTAGATAATTCCAGTAAATCATCATTCATTACTTCCATTTTAGTTAATTGTGAGATATTATAAATTGTAAACTATAAAAGACTATAAACTATAAACCGTAAACACTTAAAGAAAAAGGATAAAATAAATAAAAAAATTGAGAAATACTTTTTCTTATTACAAGTAAGTTTTAATTATCAACTAAGCGACTTATGTCCTTTATTGATCTTAGTATGATAGGTACACTATCACTGTCCTTACGTACACGAATAACACCCTTTTTACACCATATAAACTTGTACTTATCCTTAAGTTGTTGTTTTGCATTCCATAATAAATTTTTATTATACGGTGTTAGGGATTCTCGTATATATACTATTTGTTGACCGGACTTTGTACCTGTATTTACAACAACATCCTTTACAGATATCTTACACTTTTTTGATGTAGTAATCCATTTGTTTTGAATAGTTTCATTCTTCATTTTTAATAGCATCGGTCCCGGCATTTCATTATGACAATAATATATTAATAAACTACGAGTTGTAAAGATAGTCAATATTTTTTTAAAATAGATTTTTTTTTTGAAAATATATTTTTTATCGATGTTTATAAGTAACGGTAACATCACTAGCGATGAATTATGAAACATAATTTGTAAAGCTTTTGCTTTCGTCTCGTGTTGTTCTTATTCAGCCCCATGGCATACTTCGTGACACCTTACTTTTACTATAACTTGACATAACTTGTTCAGGACTTATGTCACTTCTTTGTATAAGTGTGTTGTAAATGTATACATACATACCTATGTTGGAGTCTGATGTATTAGATTAGTGACATTTAATTTTGTACCTTGATGGTATTTTTTATAATATTACATGCAATCGATTAATCGATAATAATTAAATCGAATATCGATATAATTATTGTTTAACTGAAATTGTCATTTACTAATTTTCTAAAAACTTTAATTATGTTATTTTTTTGAATATTTCAATTTTGACTATAGTTGATTTGACTATTTATTAAATTATATATGAATGTGAAAGTAATTCAGTCTATCTGTTGCTCTTTCACCGAACCGAACTTGAGGAAATTTGTATCGAGCAAGCAGGACGGACATACTTTTTAATGCCTAACGCCTAACAACCAACCGTTAAAATGCGTAAAAGCCATGCGTGCGACAACTATGTACTTATGTATATATTAAGCTATATAAAGGTAACATACAGTAACTTATTATAAAATATCTTCCTTCAGTATCGTTGGCGGAATAGATTAGCTATCCTCTTTAGATATCACCAAAACATAAGTAGGTACAAATAATTAAGTATGACAGTTTTGTGAGCACCGAGAAAAACCACGTATAATAATAATGACTTGATTTAAATATGTATTTTATATCTAATTAATAAAGTTTATTGTGGGGGGTAATATATAACTTATGATCCAATTCTAGAAATGTTTTCAGAGGTAGAAAGCTGCAAATATTATATTTTATATTATATACACAGATTATATTCGTATCATATATATTTTTCTATTTGTAAACTGCACCCTAGGATCATTAGCCGTTCAGATCCGGGACTATCGCTAGTGTTATATCTATCTGTATTACAAAGACGCTAACGTGTATCACTAGCGCCCCCCCCGGCTTCGCATACTAATACTAAATATACTACACAATGTCATTATATACAAAGTTCATAGTTTTTTGTCATACTTTATTGGATAAGGATTAATGCTGTATTGCATAAAATCGCTTCGAAAATAAGCCATTATTTATCGTAAAAAGTAAAGGTAAAAAAAATGATTATAGTGGGTTATCCTTTAGACATACATATATCGCGGACTTTTTTGTAGACCTTTTTAAGGTGTACTTACAATACTGAAGTACATTATTTTGATCTGTATCTTTGGGTTTAGCCAGCGTTTGCAATATAAGCTCAAAAATATGTGTTTATTTACATTCACATTAGAAACCTCTAAAATTATCAGTGTTTCTCTACTATGTTATGCTTGTATTATACATATACATAAACCTCTTGATTCATTCCATCTATTAAAACAAAACTACATAAAAATCCGTGGAGTAGTAAAGATTTAAGCATACATAGGGACAGACAGACAGCGGTAAGCGACTTTGTTTTATAATATGTAATATGTAATGATATCCACCAACCCGCATTGGAGCAGCGTGGTGGAATATGCTCCAAACCTTCTTCTCAAAGGGAGAGGAAGCCTTAGCCCAGCAGGGGGTAATTTACAGGTTGTTAAAGTAAAAAATGTAATGTAATGATGTTCTACATCAAACAATAATTCTCTTGCCATTCTTGATAATGGGAACCATGACCGAAGTCGGTCAGGAGAACATAATTATAATGATTACAGGATTACAATTCTCGTAATGAGTTATTACGCAAATACAACGCGGCGATAAATGTCATTACAATTAGTTGCAAGTATCTACAAATTTGATAAGCGATGGACATTGTGCCCTGATAATGGCTGCGTAACAATTACACTTAGTTAGAAGCTGATCGGTTGTAAGCTGTATCAAATAGAATCGTATAAATACTTGTTGACATCTATGCAGGATATGTTATATACATATATGTTAACTAACATAACTTTATATTTTAAATGTCGGAAAAGTGTAACTACTGAGTTTATTGCCGGTTCTTCTCGTTAGAATCTACATTGCGAACCGGTGGCAGCTTCACTTGATATATGTAGTTTTGTAAAATGATGGTTCAAAAGTGCTTTTAAAAGCCTGCTTGAATATAAAGTATATTTTGTGTTACGACGGTGTTACCTCGAAGTAATTGGTAATGAGCTGACCCAGGTAGGAATATTTGTCTTTTCTCTTTCACACATTGGAAAGAGCTTCTGGTGAGAGGATGCCGATTGCTCGCAGGCAGAGATCTCGTCCGACCTCATGGACCAGGATCTTTCTATTTGCGTTTCACGCGGGGCATGCCTACATTTGCCGGCCCGAGGTTGGTAACCTGGGTCTAGTAGGTACTACTACTAGTATACATAAATAATAAGTTTTTGTTTGAAATTGACAGGATTTGGCACCGAAGATATAAACAACAAAATATTTCAAAAAAAATGAAAACTAATTTAAAGCAGTACTTTGGCTACGTTGAAAAACTTGCATATAAGGACAAATAGATATATTTATTTTTGCCTATATCAGGTAAAGAGACACAACGCAAATCCTTTTATATGTGGATAATCGATCATATGACATTTATACGTCTAGTTTACCTTGCCTCGACTGACATCGACTTTAGTATCCTTGAGTATCCACCCAAGGGGACAAAATTTGGCTTTTGACTTGGAGCAGAAAATTAAAATCTCCTTTAAATTTGGAGTATCTACGTGTTTTAGTTTAATATGTGCGTTGATGGTCCGTCAGTCAGGATAATGCCTTCTCTCTGTCTCTCTCACACTCGCCTTGTTCCTAATTTCCCATCGCAAGGCAAAGGGCTGACACAGTAGTATTCCATCGCGTACCGTCGGCGGTCGCATGCTTGACTTCACTCCAGGTCACTCAGATGTTTTCCGGTTCGCTGACGATGGTTAGATTTTACGTCTGCCTCTCCGCTGTGCCTTTTAAACAAGTTAATTATATAAAGAAAAAAAAAAGAACTCTGCGCTCGCTGTTATCCTCGACTGTATCCGCTTCGTTTTTATTTTTTCCAACCATTCCGTCATTTATAAAATCAGGTCCCAGGTTAACCCTATATTTATAATTGCGATCAGTCCACTGGTTTCTTATTGATGAGGTAACGAACAATCTGGCAGCGTTTACAGTTCATTCATTCATTCATGTCAGCCAAAGGACGTCCACTGCTGGACATAGGCCTCCCCCAAAGATCGCCACAATGTTTGCCTATTTTTTTTAGATTAGATAAATGTACGAGCTAATATGTACCACTAACCATCAATGTTTCATTGATTGAAGGAAATAGACGAAGAAGAAACCATGTCAAATGTTAAAATCTTTTAAAATGCTTTCTTAGTTAACTTTTCCAAGATAACATTATCTTAGTATTTCCATTACGAATCAAGAGTATCTTTATAATTTAAAGACCCTCTCTTTTTGAAACGCTGATTAAATTCGGATTAACTAATTTGACTAAACTGAACTGTCATTGGTCGGTGGCAGCCAATGATACGATAGGCGACCAATGAGTGTTTAATATGTAGTTGGTTATGAAATCTTGCATCGCTTTTGTTACATATTAATTCAGAAAAAGTTAGGACGATAATGGAATGACTATGCGGAGATAATTAAAAGAAATCTCACATATTCTCTCACATAGTTGAACTCTCATTGGACGAGATTTAAACTAATTTTTTTTACTCAATTCTTTCAGACTGTGAGGCAACGAAGACAAGTCAAGAATAATTGTTTTAATCAAAGTTAATTTGGCTTGTTTCTTTAGATTGGCCACTTTGGCCTAAATACGTAAAAATTATAATAGTAAATCTTACAATGACGTGGTCTATGGAAACCCAATATGTCACTGTGCATGCAGCCATTTATACCCCATAAGTATTATTTATTTATTGCTTAGATCACCGCTTGTAATGACTACTAGCTACATAATATTTTAATAAGTAACACAGCTTGTATTTTCCCACTGGTGGGCTGGCAAGAGGTTTGGACTTAAATACACATGGAACTGATTTCATCCGACATATGTTCCACACGATGTTTTCCTCCATATATCTGTATGAAATTAAATTTAAACGCATATTTAGGGCATTAAAATTCAGAGGTTTGAAGTTGAAAACTTAAGTCAAGATTCGCGTCCGTTAATTACTGAGTCATTTTTCGTAAACATGAGGTACTGTCTCTTGTGTATAAGTGGCTGTAGGGAAATCCATAGGAAAATTGGTTATTGGATGAAGTTGTCAAGTTTACATTCCCTAACCTCAGAGATACGTATGTATGCGTAAACCTGTTGTTCATGCGCCTAATGCCCTATTAAGAAATCTCCTGATCGCTTTAGGGAAATTGGAATAGAGAACGCACTTATCTCTGTGCACAATAGTGCACTAAGTCTGAGATTGGTCGCTTTAAAATGTTTGGATTTGTCATAAAGCTGTTCTGTTAATAGTTTATATTAAGTTTTAGGTTAAACTATTCGAAGTAGAAGAATACAATTTTAACAAAATAATAACCGACTTCAAATGTTTCCTTTACATTTAAATGAGAAATCAACTACGCAACGACACAAGTATTTTCCAAATCGGTTCATATTTGACGGAGTTCTGAAGATTGAATACCTTTTTTTAAAATGAAATCAGTTAACAAGTGAAAAAAAGATGTGAAACGATTATTCAATCCAACCCTAACATTCTTAATAAAAAATCAATACATACAAAATGTATGGCCTCCATGAGTTCCTAATCTATTCATATCGTGACCTGAGAAATGTTCTGCGTAAGCAAGCGAAGGTCCTGGCTCCCAAAAAGCAAGATCAATATAAACATTATTCTACCTGTGGGAAGTTGGGACGATAGCTGGTATAAATATAAATAGGTATGAGGTTTAATGTTTTTCAAGTCAGTTACTTTTTAAAAGATTATAGTAATCGCGTTCTTGCAAACGAAAATTAGGCCAAGTTACATTAAGGCATCATCAAATGCTAGTAGCAAAAACACTAAATCAAAGTGTACAATAGCTTTACAGACGTTCGCACGCAAAACGTGTACACACCGGCACTTTTTATTATTTTAATGTACACGCATGTAATTTTAGTCCGTATATCAATCGACTATGATCTACAATCCTATGTATGATTTCAAATATCTTAGAGAATGTCTTCTGCTATACGGTCTGATTCAGAAATAAGAATCACTCAGTATAAGATTGACCGTCGAATGCGACGCACGTGTTTTGCGATCATTTTTTAATTTACGATTTAATTTAAAAATTGATTAAGATAAAGCATTTAAATATTAAGATTACGTTGTGTTTTTTGTGAATGTGGGTGATAAAGTGATTGGATAGGATTTTTTTTTTCGGTAAGTGCAGTTTTTATTTTTTATTTTATGTATTCTGAAGTGTTTTGCTTGGTTTGGAAATAGAAGGTCGATGGTTCTGATCGAATGCGGCGTTCTTTGTTCCATTTTGTTTCGTTTAAAACGCTTATTTTATTTGTTAATTAAACCGTTAGATTTTCCTACCGATTACAGAAAATATATATGAAAATAAAAAAATAAAAAATATTTTTTATACATTCTAACTTAATTCTTCTTCGTTCTATAATATATACGGATAGTCTTAACTTCGAAAAATTAATTTATTTACATTTGAATACTATAAATAGCTCAACAGATATTTACGTCAGCTCTATATTTGTGTTATATGATTATTGTTCTGCAATATATATTTATTTAGAGGAAGTATTAACAGTTTTATACGCAATCAGTAACTACTATATTCATAGTGTAATAAATGTACAAAAAGTTAAATATGATATTAGTTTTGTACTAGGTATATCAAAATAATGTCTGAACGGATTTTCTTAGAATTGTAAATGGATTGTTATTATGATGTTCACATTATATATAACGGTATCTTGTATTTGTAATGTGTATGATCTAGTGGGAAGCATTTGATGTTCGTTCGTTCGACATTCATAAAGACATTACGATTTTTAGTATATCTTACAACAGAATATAAATTATATTATATATTATGGTAGTAGGTAGAAATTGTTTATATGTCATGAGATGTATAAGAACAGATTTTCATGTAGTATGTTTATTAGTGTTCGCACCGTAGTCGAAACCATAAACATTCCAAAATATGAAGAAACATTTACGTGTGCACGTTTCTTAGATTCGTTTTTCGTATTTTATTTAATTTATTTTTATTGATTAACTAAAGTACGTCAATAGCTACGACACAATAAAAAAATGTTGCAAAACAGGAGAAAAAGGTCCTTGTTTGTCAATGCCTACCTATATAGATATAATTATATACCCAGCTGCATATATTTGATTGGCGAAAAATTGTAAATAGCCTCAGGAATTTCCTTCAAAATAAACAGTTTTCCTCACGATGTTTTTGTTATCTTAACCGTGAAATGACGTGTACTGTAAACGATTACGAGCCGAGGTGACCCGGTGAACACTTGAGTCTAAAAGGTCTCGGGTTTTAATACAATAAGTTAAATACCTTCCCATTAATAATAACATACCTTCTTTATATAGTGTGTGAATTATCCTACTAATGGTTGTTTGTTAGACGGAAAAACAGCTGGAGAGATTTTAATGGTATTAAGGTCAAAGGTTCTATCGATTTTTTCTTCCCCCAAAAAATAATTTTAAGAGATTTACTGGGGCGCATCACTGATAGTCCAAGACTTGGCCATATCCGCGAGGCTCCCCAATCCGTTGTGCCCTGGATTATTTTATCCAATGCCCCCCGGATTAAGACCGACAAACTAACCAAACGTATAGACTACCCTCTGACACAACTACACGGTACATAAATATAGGTATGGAATATTCAAAATGGGTACATATTAATCTTAATAATGACAAATCGGTAAATTATGATAAATTAAATTTTAGATGGCAATCGTTAAGAATTGTAATCAAATAATCCGCATACGTTTGTACAAGGTTGTAGGAAATTAGATAATAATTGGTATTCCTTGTATTAATGTTTTTTTCTTATTTTATTTTAGACGAATATGGTAATAATACAAGCTATGAACGTGTTTAATTAACTGAAAAAATCAGTTACATCGTCTGATAACAATTTAATTTAATTTATATTTACTTTATGGCGAATATTTTTTATATAAATATAATATGTAGCAATATTATTTTTTTGAGCTTATATCGGTTATCGGTTCTACGACAAATATGGCCGACCCACTGCCACTTCAGCTTACTAATACGGTGGGCTTTGTCGTGTTTGGTTCTCTGACGGATCGACATATGATCGGATGACGTGTTCTAGAGTGGAGACCGCGTCTCGGCAAACGTAGTGTAGGACGTCCTCAGGCGCGGTGGAGTGACGATTTGCGCAAGACGGCTGGCAGGAGCTGGATGCGAGTTGCCGAAGATAGATCATAGTGCCGTGCAATTTAAGATATGGGCTGCCGATGATGAGCTTATATCTCTATGAATTTATGCAAATTTAAGGGCATTCGTGATGGTTAATTAGTAATCGTATTGAACTTTAATAAAGTGTCAAACACGGGTTTATATAAATGATTCGAATGGACGTGGATGACGTCAGGTCATGATACCATTGGTCGAGATCTAGAATAATCTATGGTATTCAAAATGGATTCGTGAAAAAAAATCATACAAATGTCGTCGAAATCGTTATTGCAATTTTGATATATAATTTTTATAAATTGATGAAGATTTATCTAACTCTACTCGATTGAAAAAGGTTTTATATATAACCAAGTCTAAATACATAATAATGAATATATAATAATGATTGAAGTTAGTTTTGTGACCGTGGGAAAGTTAAAAAGCGCTTTGTTAAGTTTATTTAAATTTAAATTTAATTCAAAACAACGCATACTTTTTATAAAGGATTTGAGAACAATTATCAGATATTATCACAGATTGATTAAAGTAATTGTTATTTAAAAATCTTTAATTTGAATAATGGATGATATAAGCTTTTATGTTGCTATTAAAAAACATGTGTCATCGAAGATAACGTTAGAAAAACCTTCAAAAGAAAATTCATTCGAAACGTAACAATTATACGTTGCATTTAATGTAAAAATTTAAAACTTAGAAAATAATATGACAACAATGGCCGCGAAGAAGTGTGATAGCGTTTGAAATTATCAAGTATAACTTTCTAAGCGAGAGGCGAGTGGGAGTTTGTGATGGTCGATTTTGGCAGACAACAGCCACGAGCCCAGTTATTAAATACATTACTGTGCTGGATTTTGTTCTCGATTCGCAACGAGCCTTGATTAAATATTATATTATTTATTTAATATGTTATTTGTAACGTGTATTCATTTTATTATTTACGAATTGACTATTTTTTTTTAATTGAAATTTTCGCTTATATATAAAATTGGGGTCGGTATGCTGTTTGAAGTCAAAATGTGTTAATAACGTTTGAACGATCACCGTGAAAGTTGGTACTATGTATGTATGTATTATTTATGAAAAATGTAAAAGGTTTGTATACTCTTATTATACAAGATAAATTTCCGTACCGTTCCACACATGTCATACATATATCTCTCTCTCTCTCTCTCTCTCTCACTCTCTCTCTCACTCTCTCTCACTCTCTCTCCTGTGCTAATATTATTCCCATCTGATGGTGGGGTCTGCCTACCTAGTCTTTTGATTCAACATCGTTCTATTTGACGTATCGTTTTCAGTTTTCAGTAACATTGCAGGAACCAAGATCTTTTCTGACCACAACTGTCCATATATATATTTAATTAATAAAAATAACATGCCTACGTCTTTCCCCGTCGATAAATAGTTAGTATATATAATATTATTAGTATGAATTAGGGAGAATTTGAATGACTTAGTAGATTATAACACTTTCTGGGACAATGAACCCTATGGACGTTACAACGGTTATTTGGCTATTGTGTCTACTGTACTGTACTTAACTTACTTAATGTTACTGCAGTTTTAAACTCATTCTTCATTTGTTTAATATGCGTTTATAAGCTACTAACGATTCGCCCCGGCTTTGATTTCGACCGGGAGCTATTTATTAATAATAAAGATATTATATAAATGTTATGATAGATGGCCCAGTGGTTAGAACGTGCATCTTAACCGATGATTTCGGGTTCAAACCCAGGCAGGCACCACTGTAATTTCATGTGCTTAATTGTGTTTATAATTCATCTCGTGCTCGGCGGTGAAGAAAAACATCGTAAGGAAACCTGCATGTGTCTAATTTCAACGAAATTCTGCCACATGTGTATTCCGCCAACCCGCATTGGAGCAGCGTGGTGGAATATGCTCCAAACCTTCTCCTCAAAGGGAGAGGAGGCCTTTATCCCAGCAGTGGGACATTTACGGGCTGCTAATGCTAAAAAAAAAAAATATAGAACTCAGGAAAAATGTAGCTTCATACCAGTGAATTTTTATTTAGAAATCGACCTTTAGTTCTGGAGATTACCTTCTACATACAAGCAAACAAATTTTGGGTTAATGGACTTGATATGATCTCGGACGATTTAAAGTGATCAAATCGGCACGTGCTAGTACCTAGATAAGATTTATTAGTAATAGTTCAAATGCTTAGTATAATGTGCAGTCATTAATAATTGAATGAGTTAAAACTCTTTGTCGACCTCCGTGGTCGAGTAGTGTGTACACCGGTTTTCATGGGTACGCCTACTCCGAGGTTTGGAAGAGCTCTTCCTGCGCTCTAAATCAGTATTGTACCAAACAATTGTTAAGAAACATTCGTATCTAAAGGCTCCTAGTGTTTATGTTCCATAGGTACGACAGACCTGATCACAAAGATGTCTTGAATTCTTTGATATAATTATTAACGTTATACCAAATATTTTAAATAAATTCTTTCGCCTCAATAGCTCAACGGTAAACGGGCTAATATGCGGTGAAAGTAGTAGGTTCTAATTTAAATTTCTTATAATCTAGAACACGTTTATCTTACAAGATCATGTGCTGAGCGCGGAAAGGCAAAATCTCGTGAGAAAACCTGCATGTTTCGAATTATATATTCTGCTATGTGTATCCACCAACCCGCGTCCTAGAATCATAGTGGTATAAGCCTGAGCTGGATTTTTTTTGTTAGATTTTCGATTATATTTAATTATGTATATTTAAGAAATTAGTTACATTATACTGTTTGTTTTGATTAAAAAAAAACTGACCTCCATTAAATCATCTAAATGACATTTATATGTGCATTCATTACGTATATAAATTTTTTTAACTTTACGTCCATAAAACTTAAGATATAACCACTTAAAAACATTTTGAGTTGCTATATTATTATCATAAAACTATATGATAGAATCAGCTTGTATAAAAAATATATATTAATTGGATTTTGTACGTCTCCGTATTCAATATGCAAATTTTACACTTGTCATCGACTTTAATGTTATTTAAAAAAAAAAAAAAACAACGGTATTATTTACAATCGCATTCATCATATAAACAAGCTTTTCCGCGTGACTCTGTTCGTGTAAAATTTATTTATTCCTGTATTTTCCAAACAATCACACACAAATCTCGTAATTTGAAATTCGTATATATCATTTTTATTAAAATCGGTTTAGTTAGTCGTGAAGAGGTAACACACAAACAAACCTAGTTGCAGTATTCATTTATGAATGAATAAATAAAATATACTTTATTGTACACCACAAACAACACGAAACACACAGAAAAAAAAGTAAAACAAAATTATTAAATAAAAAAACTAAAAATAAAAATATAAATATTGGTTACGAGTGTTCACGGACTTATGGCTAATTAGCCATCTCTTCCAGACAACCCAATCTGAGAGAGAATTTTTAAAACCATCGGCGTAGGCGGTGCTGTCATAAACTTACATACAAATACTTACACTTACAACATATACATATGTATATATAATATATATCTCTATTATACACTAATACATATTTAAGATACTAAAATGTTATATAAAGGAAATGAATTAAAGTGATTTACTACATTTTTGCATTTATAATATCACAACAATCTGATCTAGACTTTGAAACAGTTTTCAAATAACCCCTTACTGGAATGATGTTCTTTGACGCGTCTTCCAGTAGAGTGAACTGGCGGAAATTCTCGCGTTGGGTAAAAACGTCATGCCATATCCAGGCGAACTTACACTATCTTTTCGGGTTCTCTGATATATACAGGTTTATATACGATTAATTTTTGTTATTTAATTCTTCTCAAACGTGGTTCATTTATGTGATTGTCTTTATTAAATATATAATAGCGTAATATAATTGCTGAGTTTCTTTCGCCGGTTCTTCTCATGTCAGGGTATTTTCTTTTCCGAACCGGTTGTAGTGTTTCATTTGACTATCAATAAGAAAGTCTAATATTGAGTAAAGGAATTTGAGTTTGAAAGAAATAGCGTTCCAACCACAGGAGTCCGACGACTCATATATTTTTGGAAAACTGTTTTTCGACTTTTAAGTTCAAATTTATTCATACTTAACGCATAAATATATGCGTTTAATCGTTATATACTCGGACCGGCTAGACGAGCGTTGGAACCGGATCGTTACGAAATCGTATGTCACTAATGCGTTACGAAAATATATATTTTTAAAATTATCATTTAGTTATAGTGTTGATGTTATTTTTGCCGTGTTTATATGAAAATGTTTTTTTTTTATTATTCGGTCAATTAGGTTAATTAATATTATAAAAAATGTTTTAAAGTTTTAACTGCTAATTAATTAATTTTAATCGTTTAATAAAAATTGTTAATAACGGAAATGGAAAGTGGATTGGTTAATATTTCTTACCAATACCATGGGTGGCTAATCATCTCCAGGTAGCCCATCTGCACGTCCACCAATATCATAAAAAAAAAATTGACGTTGTGTGCCTAGTGACCGAACGGAAGCTTTGTAAAAAGCACAAACACGGAAATTTGTTCATCTCATCTGCCGCGATAGTCTGGTGGTACCGAGGTGCTTGTAAGGCTAGAGATACCGAGGTGCTCGGTTCAAATCCGTCCTGACTTATTATGATTTTGGATGCTGGGAAGTTGACACAGGTATATTTCCATGCGTCATGGTAGCATGCGAAAGCGATCCCGTGATGCCTATCGAAGGGACGAAGAGGGTACCGCTGGTGTTCCGGTATACTTAATCTATTTTAATTTAAAAAAAAAAAAACCTATATTTCCATGCCTCGGAGCACCGTTGGTTTTATTTATTTATTTATTTATTTAATATGGAACTCCAACACAGGTACATATGTAATACAAAAAATACAAGTATAGACAATGAAATATTAAATGTACCTCCAATTATAGGAGAACACAACATGCACTTATAAAGTATTGAACTCTAAAACAAAACTTAAGAAATAAAAATAAAAGAAAAAAAAAGAAAAGCTAAAACTAATAATTACAAAACAATGAAATAAAATAATTTATCGAAAACTATTTAACAAATCTAAACTAAACAAAATGTAAACTAAACAAAATGAAAATAAGTTCAGAAACAAATTATAGAAACAAATTTACTTTGACTAACTTTGACTAACAATTTGCATAAAAGGCATAACATTTCTTCTTGAAAGTGCTAAAAGTGTCGAAACCCATGTCGATAGTTGGTATTGCGTTATATAAGCGTGTCATTCGGGCTAATGGTGAATTTTTCCCAAGATTGGTTCGATTCTTACTCATTTTGAACAGTGGACATGGGTTTCGAGGTGGTCTTCGTGGCACGTTTATATTAAGTTTTTCGAGCAAATAATTACTGTCCACTTTATTATGAAAAAGCTTATACAAAAAGGCTAAATCTAATAAGGATCTTCGCACACGAAGAGGTTGCATTTCGAAGTACTTAAGTCTATCGCTATAGCTTTTTACGTGTACCCTCATTTTGTAACACAAGTGTCTCAATAATCGTTTTTGCACATTTTCAATACGATCATCATATACCTTATATAACGGTGACCATACTTGACAACAATACTCAAGTTTACTCCTAACATAACAATTATAAAGTCGAATCATGGTGGATGTCCTCCTGAAGTCTTTAGATTGTCTTATAATAAAACCCAGTGATTTCAACGCAGAAGTGACAATGACATCAACGTGAGCATCGAAGCGGAGATTACTGTCAAATATAACGCCTAAATCACGAACCGTTTTTGACTCCTTTAGATGTTTTTCGGAGATTGTATATGAACTAATTATTGGATTTCTTTTTCTTGTGAATCTAATGAAACAGCACTTCAAGGGATTCAAATACACTTTATTTTTCTGACACCAGATTACTAGATTATTTAGGTCCTCTTGAAGCTCCAAGACATCAGACTGTTGCTTAATAATCTTAGTGATTTTGAGATCGTCTGCAAACATGTATACACGTGAGTGCTTCATTACCGTCATGAGATCATTTATGAACAATATAAAAAAGAGTGGACCCAAATTTGAGCCTTGAGGGACCCCGGAGGTGGCAATGTAGGGATATGATTCATAGCCATCGATGACGACTTTCGCTGGCCTATTACAAAGATAAGATTTACACCATGTCAATAAAGGATTGGAAATTCCGTGATGCGCCAGCTTAAGAAGCAATAGATCGTGGTCAACTTTGTCGAATGCCTTTGAAAAATCTGTATAGATAGAATCAATTTGCAAATTACTGTCCACTGCGTCTATAAGATCTGAAAGGTAGTTTAATAAATTTGTATTTGTGGACCGCATAGTAATGAATCCATGTTGATCGGGTGATAGAAGAGGTTTGACATGATGAAAAATAAACGGGTAAATAAGGGATTCAAAAACCTTCGACATTGCTGATAGGATCGAAATTGGCCTGTAATTGCGTACACACTCCTTATTACCGTCCTTAAATATTGGTACTATTCTGGCCTCTTTCCACTTATCCGGGAATATTCCACTGTAAATAGAGGTATTATAGATAATTGCTAGTGGTAAAGATATAGAATCAGAACAGTTTTTCAAAAATATAGGTGGTATATTATCCGGTCCCGCAGTTTGATGCACATCAAGTCTTTTTAATTTAATTGCAACACTTTTTTGAGAAATAAATATATTTTCCATTTCGTTACAAGATGTCGATTTACTTAAGCTACAGCTCGAATGGCCAAGGTTTGTCTCAAATACGCTTGAGAAGTTAAGAGCAAAAAGATCGCATATGCCTTTTTTGTCTGTTGTTTTACTTTCATTAAATGACATGATAGGTGGATAGTTGGAACTATTCTTATGTTTATTCTTTATGTGTGTCCAGAAGTACCTTGGATTATTACTTATAGCGGACTCAATTGACATAATATAGCTATTATAACAGTGATGCATAAGTTTTTCACAATCATCGCGAAGATATTGGAATTCAAGTAAATCTAGAGGATTTTTATATTTTTTATAACGAGTGTGATATTTATGTTTTTGCTTAATCAGATAAATTAAATTAGAATTAAACCAAGTTGGATACTTATTATTATATTTTTTACTTTTAGGAACATGCTGCTGGATTATTTCTCTTAATATACTATAGAATTTATCTATCATAAGATTGACATCGTCATAAATGAGGAGTTCCTCTAACCAAGATATTTTGTCCAAGGCTGATATAATTTTATCGTAATCTGCTTTACGAAAATTAAACCTTATACTCGTAGGATTCGCTTTCGCATTTTCTTTACTCAATGGAAACGAAACAAATATCTCTAAAGGAGGGTGATGTGAGTCGACTTTACGTAGTGGTGGTTCGCATTGTTTTATCTTAAGAAAATCCGAATCAAATAAAACTAAATCTAAAACTCGGTCATTCTCGTTAGTAATGCAGTTAAATTGCCGGATGTCGTTCAATTCCATAAAATCCGATAGGACATTATGTATGCCGCAACCAGAATTAAATTCAGGTACTAAGTTAGAACCAGATTCGCTTGAATTCCATGTAATATTATTGATATTAAAGTCACCTAGAATTAAGGTATATTTAGAAGAATTCTGCTCAAATAATTTGTTGGCTTCATCAAAAAAATTATTAAATGTTCTTAGGTTCATCGGAGGAGGAATATATACAGCGCAGATTTTTAAAAATTCTTTACTTTTGCCTGAATTTACTTCTACCCTAATCCATAGATCTTCATAATCGCTACTATGTCCTAAAATCTTACATGACGGGAATTTTGTCGAAACCGCTATTAATACACCTCCTCCGAGCCTAGCGTCAGCTCTGTCAGTCCTATAAACATTATATCTACTGTCGAATATTTCGTTGTCAAATATGGTACCGTTTAACCAAGTTTCCGTAAATACAATTATATCGTAGTTCGTATTTAAAATTTTTAGGGATACATCCATAGTGTTAGACCTAAGACCCCTAACATTTTGATAATAAATATTTAAAGTACCGAATTTAATTATTTTATAAGAAATTAATAACACATAACCAACTTTTAAAGAAATTTGAGATCAATTGAATAATAATAAAAACATTAAGTTGTAACTATTCTAACTTATCAACAGAGTCTTGATTTTTTATAAGTTTATGTTCGGATGACTCATTCTTTCGCACGTAGATACGACCTGACTTAATCCAGACATATCTGTAATTTTTTGCTTTAGCTTTGATCCTGGTAGCAGCATGAAGAGCTTTCATAGCCGGGGATAAATGTTCCATCACATAAATAGGTGTTTTATCACCCGATATGCCAATATGGCTTGTATTTAATTTATCCAATTTATTTTTATTCTTCTTGTTAAATGATAAAGTGGCTGCCAAAAACCCATCTCGTACTATTGGGGAACTAAATTTCACTAGTACAGACCTAGGGCGGGGATTTGACTTATCTAATTTCGATACGCGTGTACAGAGATGTATGTCAGATTCATTTAACTTATAATTTGTGATGCTTGCTATTTGTTTTATTATAGTAACAAGATTTTCAGACTTGTGCTGTGTGTGTTGGTTTCACTAATCTCACACCAGTTCTGGTATAGAGCGCACCCGTGGTTGAATAAAAATACTTTTAAATTCTCAGTATTGTAACAATGCGCAAGCCCTCCTCATTATGTTTACATTAACATATATTATGTATAATTATATATACTCAAGTGACGCTAATGACTCAATTTGTTGCTTTATTTAACTTTAATCTATTGCGTTCATATTAAAGCAAGGTCATAGGTTATTTTTGAAATGTTTTTTTTTTACATATGTATGTAAATTTTATGAAAATACGGAATAATAAATATAAGAAAACTGTGTATCATTAAGGATCATCATTACGGTATCCAAATGACGTGAAGTGAGATGTGACGTGACATGACATGAAGTTATATGATGTGACGTGGTGTATCTGCTAGAAGTTTCATCCTCATCCTAATGCCCTTATCCCAATTGCATTTGGGGTCGGAGGAGCATGTTTTCTTCTTCCATTCTTCTCTGTCTGACGTCATCTCACAAGTAACATTATTTCCATCCATATAGTTTTTCACACAATCCATCCATCATTTCCTTGGTGGTCCCCTTCCTCTATATCCATCCACGTCCATGCTCAAGACCTTCCTCACAACATGGTCCTCATTCCTCCGCGTAAAATGCCCATACCATGACAGCCGGCTACCACATAACTTCCCGGTTACCGATGCCACTTTCAAACTTCCTCTTATGTACTCATTCCTTGATCTATCCATTCGCGAAAAAGTTCCGTAATGCTTATGAAAATACAGTACCAAAAATCCACACCTATGAAAGCGACGAAACTCGTAAGAGTGCACCCCTATATCATCGACAGGAACAGTTCAGTCAATTCAAATCAATTTTATATAAGTAAGCTTCACATTGAAGCATTTTTGATTCGTCGATATTGTCTGTTAAATACTCTTCCGTCGTCTGTAATTCCCGATCAGTATTAACTGGATATATTTAGGAGCATAGTGAATACAGGCATAATGTGAATCATCAACTATTTATTACCAACTTATCATTTGGTGGTACAGCTCTGACGTACCTCCTCTGGGAAGTTACCACCCATTCATACATTCTACCGCTAAGGATTAATACTTAGTAGTTTTGTATTTTGGTTTCACAGATATAAGTGGCAAAATATCTCAGTTCCCAAGGTCCAATGTCAGTGGTGACCACATAATTTTTTTTAATACGGTATCAATGTCTATGGGCAGAGGTGACCATATACCATCCAAAAACCGACCGACCGAGTAAGCTCAAATCAGCTTATAACGAAGACGAAAACTGAACCATCCAGTGAGGATTCTTGCTACAAGGGAAACCGCGAATAACTTAAACGGCTCTTCGATGGAACTGGTTTTTCACATCGAGTTTATTAATCGTTCAATAAAAGCGAGGAATAATTTATTCGTGAAAGTGAACCTTTGCATCGTTAACATACAACGGCTTCCTCGTCACTACTCTCGACCTTTCTACTCGATACCAACATTGTGTTAACTAAATTTTTATGCTCTGTTTTCATTTAACACCCTGTGTTGCTATATTTTTATTATTAATAAAGAAAGGTAATCTTATTACACCACGCAGTAGCGCGGTTTTTTTAATAAATCGATTCCACAGTTTTTTTTTAATTTAGCCTATTAAAAATTTAAATAAATATCTCAAAGAAAAATTGATACATTAAGTATATTACTCAATACACTATTATATTTGACGAATATAATAGTGTATTGAGTAACAAAAACAAAAGCGTGGACTAGATTGATTTCTAGGCAGGTAGTATAAAAATTTAATTGTTCTTTACTATTAGTGGTAGCTTTAAATTAAATTCATCACTGCAACATGACGTCCCAGAAAGTGCTTTTATGAGAATATTTTCATTTGTTATTTTAATACCTTCTTTGGTCTATTTCTTCAATTCTTAGATTCGAGTTTCTGTCTCGAAAGTTGCGTGGAAGGGATCGCTATAGCGATAAGAGTTGGCACGCTTTTATGCTGCTAAGCATTCCTTGCTGTGGTGTTGTATTGTGTTTGGGTTTAATGAATAAAATACATAATTAAATAAAGTTTGTAAAATGTTATTTTTAATAGTATTCAATTTAAGACCTTACGCTTAGCGACTATAGGTTGTAAATCTCTTGTAATCCATATGCAATAAAAGCTATTATTGTTGTTTTCAAGTGCTTATTGCCTAAAAAATAAATCTGGGTTCGACGCAAAATAATATTTTATTCGGTTTAAAAGAATAAACACAAACAAGAAGTGAAAGGTAAAAAATATACAATCGACGTACTCGTAAATACCGCTCATTATAAGTGTAAGTACATTTTTCACTTGCGTATAAAAAGTTTCTCTTGAACCCACTTACTGTAGCCCACTTTTTGTGACCGACCGAATAGGGTCGTCGATCGAATGGTTTCGTTTAAAAGTTAAGATTAAAATGAAATAAAATTAGAAGAAATGTTCATGTATCATCCCTAAGCAGCATTTGAGAACGAACTCGACTTTTTACAGGGACTCTTTTTTATGATATAGATTATAGTTTTGGTGTAAGGGCAAATGGGCCACCTGATGGTAAGTTGTCACCACCGTCCATAGACATTGATGCTGTAATATTAACCGTTCCTTATGTCGCTAATGCGTCATCAACCATAGGTACCTTAAAAGCCAAGGCAATAGGCTGATAGGCCATTTCGATGATTATATTGATGATAAAAATCGTAAAATTATTATTAGTTATAATTGCTTTTTTCTACTGTATACATATTTTTAAATATGTATTTGCTATGTACTATGTAATTGGATAATATGCTTACTACACATATGCATAGAAGTAGAACCCTTAAATTTCTTGCTCATTAATCTCTCGACAGTCAATTGAATCAACATACTGACACATATAATGTATTATGAACTTGTGAAGTGATGATACAAAGTTTGTAGCAAGAATACTTGAATGTCTCATTGCTCGTCTTCTTCATCTGTCTCTCATTGAGGAGATGCTTACTGTTGCTAATACAGATTTGTGGATAAACATCTTTTAGAATTCATCTGATATGACATTTTTGCACTATAGTCTCTTTAATCGCTGAGCAGGAATTTCTAAACGTAAATTAAGCACATGATAACAATTTTTCCAAAAAAAATGGACTTCAAACATAACTTATACAAAAAAATTAACACTTAGGCTCGGATTGTTTTTTTTTTTTTAATTAGTATCAAACGAAATGAAGTTGAATCTCAAAAACAAAAAAAAAAATACAACCGAATTTAGTACCTCATTTTTATTGACTTCGATTAGAAACTCAATCGTCGTTTAATATTCACGAGTTTTCACCGCCGGGCCATCGTCTCGAGAGCCTACTCGAATAAAGTGTATTTTAATTTAGTCACTTGTAATGTATTAATGAAATTGTTGTTAAACATAGATTGGAGTCGTTGCGAGCGTACATAACAATCATACAAATAATAAATAAATATAACTGTTTTTATCATACACCGGTATCGTCGGTGTGCGTGCGGTAGTTATCATCAACATTTCAAGTGAACCTTGAACGGAAGTACAAGGTGCGTCATTGACAATAAAATATTGTGACGTTTCTTTTTTTCTTATTATTCCGCTCATCAACTATTGACATTGTATTGTTATGTCAATGAGTTTTTCGAAACTTGGTCCTTCGAGCTGGATTTTATTAATAATATTAAATAAATCTTATGATTGTGAGAGCCGAGATGGCCCAGTGGTTAGAACGCGTGCATCTTAACCGATGATTTCGGGTTCAAACCCAAACAAAACAGGCAGGCATCACTGAATTTTCATGTGCTTAATTTGTATTTATAATTCATCTCGTGCTCGGCGGTGAAGAAAACATCGTGAGGAAACCTGCATGTGGCTAATTTTAACGAAATTCTGCCACATGTGTATTCCACACACCCGCATTGGAGCAGCGTGGTGGAATATGCTCCTAACCTTCTCCTCAAATGGAGGCTGCTAATGTAATGTAATTGTTACTGCTAATGTTTTATAATTACGCAGATATATTATAGTATGCACTTTTTTTGTTAAAACTTTATTTAATTAATAATTTGCCAAAGCTCGGTGATTTCAATACAAACAGGTTATCTCAAGGTCGGCAACGAATCAGCAACTCCCCTTATGGAGCAGATGTTAATGGGCGTGATTATTTACCATCGAGTGGCTTGTCTGGTCGTTTGTAAATTTTCCTAAAAGCATATAATTTAATTCAATGTATGTATTTTAATTATTACGCTTAAAGTTTTGCGCATCATGACTTTCTAAAAAGTTAATTTAGTAGTTTCCTGTAGTAAATTATATGTATTTAGTTTTTTTTTTCTTGTAACTAACTATTTTATTTTTTAGTGTATATTAAATATTGTCTTTCCCAACGGAACGTATATTTATTACCAATATATGTATATATATATTGGTTTTTATTAGACCGACGCGACCGCGATCGACGTGATAACGGGAAGCAGTTGGCAATTATAAACTACACAGTTAAACTATACTCTCAAGCGAACAGCCCGTAACTGCCTCACTGATGTTTTAAAGCCTCATCTCCTCTTTTTAAAGGAGAAAGTTTAGTGTATGTGGTAGATTTTCACGCGATACATACAGATTTCTCACGATATTTTTCTTTATAGCTGGACACGAGATCATTAATAACCCCGATAAATTGTAGTATTTAATTTTAACACATGAATATCATTAATGCTTGTGTGGGTTTGAACCCGCTATGTATAGTTAGTATTCACGTGCTCTACCTGCCGAGCCATCACGTTTTATATGTCACTATAAAAATGGAATTCAATTCAAACGAATTAAGATAAGAAGATAAATATGAGATTTGTTGTAAATAGTTTATTACGAAATGTTAGTGATGTATTCAGAGCCGAGTGACGGTCACCGAAACATTCTGGAATCACCTTGACATCAGATCAAGGCGGAACGAGTTTCTTTTGTGACTTTAAACTGTGTATGTATAAATATCAAGCACTCTTTTTTTCGATGATAAATTGTTGCAAGTATGAATTATGGGTATAGGACTTTGTTATTAAAATAAATAAAAAGATATTCGTCCTGATCTATTTTTTAGTTTTTTTTTTCTTTGTACGTCAGTGACGTGAAAATTACTGAATGCATCGGTGTGTTACTGGGACCAATCGACGCGGCATCTTTCGTATGATTATATGCTATTAATTTTTTTGCGATAACGAAGCGAACGAATAAAATTTGTTCTCAGTACTAATCTAAAATACGTAAGCGAGCAAGCCTCTTTTGCAGTACTACATTTTAAGTCTGTTTAGTTGTGTGCGTGGGCATAGTGTATTCAAAGGCAACGAAATTGTAACCGGGTTGATCGATTCATTTAAAATGTTTTTATTTGAAAACGAAATTGATGCATTGAATTTGAGGTGGGCAGCCCGGTCTTAAGCACAACAAGCGAATACAACTGTTCTGGCGATCTCCTTTCTTCTCAATAAGTACGGAACCCAACAGTATTAAGTATTATTTGGCGCAAGAACATATGATGAGTGTGTGGAACTTACCTAGATGGGCTTGCGCAAAGCCCTGCCACCAAGTGATCGTTTTTTTTTTTTTGCTTTTTTTACTAAGCTGATGATCTTTACCTCAATAAAGTTTAAAACTTACCGATTTAAACCGATTTTCATTCAAAAAGGAGCATTGTATTCGTTCCATTGGTTTGAAGCTACGATACCACATATAGACAAAAAGATCAAAATGAATATAACCCTTAGTTGAGTCGAGTCTTAAAGATAAACGTCAGAATAATTGTTATTTTTAAAATTGATACGCAGCTATTGAACTGGTTAATTTTATCATGTATGATTCCTAAGGTCTTATGTTATGGGTCAAACGACAGTGATAAAATATCTGTACCGTTAATGTTAGCGTTAATGTCTTAACATATATATATATATAATACGGCATATTCTTTAAAATAGTACGACTATGTGTAACTAAAATATTGTATATGTAACAACAGCACTGGTTCTGTATAACTGTTACACAAAATCATTGAAGCAATAATTTAATGGTACTCACCGCTTAACTACTACATTGACAAATTTACTATCCGTAAGCAAAACGAATTGATATTCAATAAATCATAAACGTATCATATAAAAGTGATTACATTAGACTAGTAGCTAACAAAATAATTTCCACTTGATCATTATCTGTCATTAAGTGCAAGGTTCAATGACGTCACGGTTTCGTAACATTCGTCAAGTGCCTGTATGAATGGTTTATTTGTATACATTTTTTAAATGAGACCACTTGAGTCTATATTACATATTAAAAAGAAAACATGATCAAAGATATAACCCATAGGTACTCCCAATTATAGGACAGAAAATGCTTTGAATGTTATTAGTAAGAGTAACAATAGTTTCATCATGTATTATTAATAATAGTACTTATTCTGTTTGTAATAGGGTTTGATTTGTTTAAATAGGTCGATAAGTTATTACGTTGTTTTTAATCGATAATGCGAGTAAAGATTTTTATGATTAATCTGTTATCAGTATTTTATCATAAACAACAAAGGAAATATTCCTGCAATGTTTCATGGCCGCCTGTTTTGTTAATATTAATTTGAACGACCTCCGTGGTCGAGTAGTGTGTATACCGGTTGTAATGGGTACGCCACTCCGAGGTCCCAGGTTCGATACCGGCCGAGTCGGTGTAGAAAAAGTTCATTAGTTATCTATGTTGTCTTGGGTCTGGGTGTTTGTGGTACCGTCGTTACTTCTGATTTTCCATAACACAAGTGCTTTAGCTACTTACATTGGGATCAGAGTAATGTATGTGATGTTGTCCAATATTTATTGTGATATTTATTTATATAACTGTTTCATTTCACTTACGTTGTTTATCAAGGAATGTTTAACATGTCCCAGAAAGTCTCCACCATAGTTAAGTCGATGCGACGAAAAAACATTTAGACGTCCCAAACTCATCCTAATGTATGTCAAGTGTTCCTTGAGAAATAATTTTATGGAAGCTGGAATAGTTGTTCATAAAAATGTTTTTTTTTTAATTTTCGTTTAATTTTCATTCATCTGGGCTTTCGAATGTTTTTTTCTGGTTTCATTCTTTTGCATGTGCACAATCTGTAATGTGCGGTTAAACGAGATCCTTTTATGAGATTGTTGACATTCAGCGCACGTGTCGCAAAATTGACAAGGCTTTAGGCGCCGTATAGATTCGTACGTTCAAGTCGATTGATTAATTTATTTCTTTAGATTCTTTTATTACATTCGTATATCGTACATGTCGTGCATCTCTAATTCAGTGCTTAACTCCTTCTGACGTTAGTTGGATAATCAACGATCGTTTGTATGGAATATAAGTAGCTGTTTTAATACTTAATTTTCACTCGGACTTAAATCTTTTTTTTTAATGGTTTATGGCTTATGTCATCACGTCATCAGTTACGTGAGCATAAATTAAATTAACTTTATTTCTTGATAATCTTCGTCGGTAGTAAAAAATGTAATGTAATTAACTTTATATTAATTTTTAGTGAAGATATATCCTTTCTGTGTTGCTGACAAAAAAAGAAATACTCAATTAGTCTCAATCAATAATTGAAGCGTCATGATGTAAAGCATATAATATCTCGTCATAAACCAATTACGAAAATTGTCCAAGTTTACGTGATTTTAATTCAATTATATATAATGAATGAATCATTGTTTTAAAATGACGTAAAGTACTAATAAAAATATATCTTCTCGAATGTTCTTTTATTAAAAATGCATGTAATAACTGAGTGCAGATTTATAACAGATTGTTATATGTCATGATAGACACGATGAAACTGCAGTATACAGTCAGTCACAGGGTCAAGGCGACTTGTCGCGTGCAGGCGTCCAACACGTGAGGAGTTTCACAAGGAGCACGTTTGAGGTCGCAATTATTCCTATTATACAACGACGGCAGCTGATCAATTTCTTAGTAGGATTTGTTCTAGGATGTAAAGTAATTGAAAACGAGATATGAAACAGGACGATCATAAAAACGGACGGTTATAAATTATATCTTTATTCTAATTATATATTAATTTAATTGCTTGTAATACCTATACGTTATAATGATGTTACTATAAGCGAGACATTCCGAAATGTATCTCAGTATTCTTATTGTGTTTTAACATCAGAGATATTAATGTGCGAGGCATAATTAAATAATTGTGTGTATTAATTTCTCATACAAAAAAATCGCCAAATGGCAAGATTAATATTGTTTTTATTAGTTATTATATAAATACAATTAGGAGGAAATAATAATCTTAGTAGTGAATCAAAAATGGAAGATTAGGATTTAATTATATACTATAATAATAGTTGATAACATTAATATTTTAAATGAATGCGATCTTAAGTTATATGAATAACTAGCTGAACCTGCGGCTTTACACGCGAAATTTATAAAACACTAACTTCCATACCCCGTTTTATTTCCGTATGGTTGGAGTTTCGTAAACTCCAGATTCGGGACCTGATCCAGAATTTCTTAGCGAATATACACCATATAGGGAACCTATCTACCAAATTTCAAGTTTGTAGGTTTTATCGTATCTGAGATTTCGTGATTAATAAGTGAGTGGTATTTCGCTTTTATATAGATTTAAGATCTCGTTTATCAGATAATAAAAAATTTGCACAATATCCTTGTACATATTTTTCATGTTCATAATTTTTGCGTGAAACGGATACAATAAATCACAACAAACTTGTTTTTGACAATATTATTATTTTTGTTTAAATTTTGCAAATCTCGGTATACATCGGTAAGTAGTGATCAAGGACCAGTCAAGTGAGCGTCATCTGGGTTCTAATTTAAATTTTTTATCTGACTGAATACATTTTCTAAATGTGTTCTGTATTGCAGTTTTCTGTAATTGAATAAATTGTATTATTATTATTATATTCAAATGCATATAGGTACAATATATTTAGCAATAATTAAAATTTTATTTTTCTTAGTTTAACATGACAGTTTCATCACATTTTTTTTGTATATTATATAATAATCAGACTATTGAGAACCAAAATTAAACCGAAATAGATTTTGCTTTAGCGCAGAACACAATATGTATCATTTCTCATAGTAATTATATGACAAAGATATGTAACACTACACTGACCTTAGTCACCTTTATGTAAAAAAACATATAAGAACCAGTTAAACGACTAATAAGACAATTATTCCGCATATAAGGCTATAATCAGTTGCGACGACGTCGTTAACGCGAAGGCTAGATGTGGTGCGATTTTCGTACACTCACTTGAGAACATTTTTGGCATAAAAAATGTTTTAAGTACTGGTTGTGTTTTTAATTCATCTCGTGCTCGGCGGTGAAGGAAAACATCGTGTGTCTAATCTCAATGAAATTCTGTCATATGTGTATCTATCAACCCTCATTGAAACCTCTCCTCAAACGGAGAGGAGGTCTTAGCCCACTAGTGGGACAGTTACAGACTGTTACTTTACTAGGTGTATCACAAAGTTTCGCTAGCTGAAAATCTGTTTAAGACACAGGAAAACTTTCTTAGAGTTAATTTATTACACATGTATATTATCTTCGAGTTTTAGATCACTGTTCTATATCTCAAAGAAACGAATCCGGTGTAGAGGGGGGAATTTCTTTCTTTTCACTTTTTTCCCAGCCAAAATTAGGAAGTGTTAATAGCCACATAGATTGAAGTATATTATGAGCCAAATTAAAAAAATTCTAATTCATATAGTTTCCTCGATATCACCATTATAATCTTCAGTTATCGATCAATCCGTCTGCCAATAAGACCATAATCCCAATGTAAAGTTTAGTTTAAGTGACTGTGCGATATAGAGAGTATAAATAAATAGTCTTCATACTCGACGCAAATTAATAAGTTGTCTACCTCGTAACCATTTAAAGATCTGTGTTAGAATTTATTAACATCTGTGATATTTTGAAGAGGTCAATCACGTCTTCTGTAATTTTACTCGCATTTTTATGGAGATGTCTTCGTTCTGGCGAATTATACATTTTTTTCGCTTCACATTTCCACGTCGTGATATCAGGTTAACATTAAATATGACTTACTTTATTCCGAGAGATTTGTAATGAGCGGACTCTTGAAAAAATATATTTTATTGTAACATTCAGAGATAACTTGATTATTTACAAGGAATGGATTGAATTAACGTTTTTTTATATGCTATACTCTGCTGAAGAAGTTATTTATTTAAATCCTCGACAGTCGTACAATTCACACACTATTCTCACACAAAATCTTAGCTCTCAAGGTGATAATAATAAATTAGTACTCCAAAATCATTATTAAATTCAAAGCTTATACTCAAAATTTATTTTCTGTGCTGTTGATCGTCTGGGTGGTAGAATCAGGATAAATTTATCTTAAAAATATATCAACAAGTGGTTCTAATTCAACTTGTAAGGCTTGACATGATACTTCCTCAAATTCCGTTCAGTGGTTTGGCCGTGGAAGAGCAAAAGCCAGCCAGACGGACGGAGTTAATTTCGTCTTTATAATATTAGTATGATTAGCGTGATGTTTTACCGAATTGTCAATCAATGTTGTAATCGACAATACTTTATTGTATACACCTATTGCTTATTAAACAGCTATTACTTAACTTTCAAACAACATTCAAATTTAACCGACATCATGTTCTTTTGTCTGAGGTGTACACATGCGCAATAAATCCATCGTAATTATGCGTTCACAAATACTGCCTGAATGATAATTAGATTGATTTGCTTTATCTGTGATAAATTGGTATCGATCGTGATTGAAAATCTTTGTAGCATCGTTTAGAGGTTAATAATTAGCCTTAGTTTTTAATATTATAACTTCTAGGTTTAATTTTAGGTCAACTTATGTTCCTATCTTCTGCGAGCCAATAAAACTAGTTAATTCAGATCTTTTTGATCTGTATCATAACTGGAAACTCTGGTATCTCTGTATTATAATTCTGAAGCCCGTAGAAGATAGGAACATATGGATTGGGAAAGGAGTCACTTTTAATTGAAATAACGCATTTGTACTTGCAAAAGCATACTTGAATAAAGTATAATATTATGATTATATAATTAACTATATGAAGCAGTGAAATGGCTTAAAATAATCGGTTGGCTACTGTCGCTAGCGAGAATGCGTAAGATTTTTCTGTCCTTGTTTTTAAATTTGTCTATTCTACAAGATTTTTTTGAATTATAATTTCGATCCAGCTGTCACGGCGGCCATTATCAAAGGAGACTAATCAACGCGTAGGGAATATTATAGGCACTTAGGCTTATAATTTGATTCGGTATGATATGACCAGAGACAGATTAGGCGCAGGATTAAGGGCTTTATGTGCATTAAATTAAAAAAATATAGTATTCTATTGTACATATAAAATACGATGTCCTTTCGTGTGTGTGAACGTAGCTTAATCTATTCTAGCAATAATTATAATATCATTGATATGTTATATACTATACCCAAAAAAATATCTAAAATCCACTGACATTTACTAATGATAAACGAGTTACTTTTTTTCTCTAACCATTAACTTGACACCAGGAACTTCATGTCGGTGGTGTTTTTTTATTTTTTTATTTTAACAAGTCTTTGACTTTGATTTAGAGAGCCTTGAGTTTCGTTTGATATGTCGCTAGTCGTTTATCTGATTTTAGTATGTATTTGCAATAAACAGGAATTAATGATATATTTCCTTTCGTATAATGTTTTGAATTTATATAAATACAAAAATAATTGAATTAATATCTTTCATCCTTTAGATAATATTTACGTATATCCGGTTGCTATAATCAAGAGATTAATCGTTTGGCTTACGGACAGTAGAGCTTTCAACGAGACGTTTTATAGATAGAAGGGTAATGGTTAGTAAATGTAATAATATGATAGGTACTTAGATTTTTTTTTTTTAGTATTCTTGTACTTGTTTAACTGCTATATAAACGAAGAAATATTCATCTTGTAGGTTCAGACATATTGCTACATTAATTTAATACTATTATTATATATGTACACGTAGTTGACATTCTATATATGTATGTGCGAAATTAGTATTTTGTCTCCATGCGAATTGTGATAAAAGAGCGAAGTTCGTTAAGTAAACAACAGTGGCGTTATTGTTCTGTTGTCTGTACCTCTTTGATTCTTTTTATCATACTGCTCTTTCTGACTGTTCTGTTTTTCTTCATTGTTATTGTTTTTTGTTGCACGTGACATTCAAGTTTAAGGAAATATAAGTGACATGAAAAGAAAAATGTAATTTACATTGTTAAAGTAATATTTTTTGTGATATCGGTACTATCGCTACGTATTTACGTAAAACAAAAAAGTAAAGGTCTATAGGTTAATTGCCTCACAGTTTTTTCTTAAGTTTGCAATTGTTCTTGAGTTTTTACAAAAAACCCAAATTTTTGACATTAATATTAAAACAACAAATAAACCTACACATAATGAGGGAGGTAGCCTGGCCTTATTACGTCATAAGTTAGAGAATATTTTTTCACAAAGGAAATTTTTGTAGAGCTGTAATATATTATGTACAGCTATTATATATATAAAGCTCGACTCAGCCATGAACAGGATCGTGAAATGTCACTAATTGATCAACTGATAATTATGACATTTAGAGGAAACACGCATCAAATATATGTAAATATGGCGTATCAGGTACGGCGTGAAAACATCGAACTTCGAAACTTTGGGCTGCTACTGAGTAGTTTTTGCCAGAAAATCCAATTTAAATCGGGGTTAACTTCCGAATAGCGGAATTTACAGAATATCGTCATAAAATTTGGCACTTGGTTTGGACTATCTAAGAATCCTCAGAGATTATTGGTGACTCACAATGGAACTGAACAAGGATTGTGAACACGAGTTACTAATTTCAATAAATATATAAAAAAAAAACAAATCTCTTCATTGTATGTGTCATAGCAAAATACAACGGAATTAATTAATATTTTCCTTGATTTCGTTTTTTCGACACATTAGATAAATATGCCATTATTAAACGTCGATTCAGATAAGATATATAATACAAGAACAATACAAAACTTATTCCCATGCTTTTAGAATTGCATTGTTTTTAGAATTTATTTAGTACTAAATAGAGACTACTTCGCACGGATAAATACAAAATATATACAAAACTTTTGGTCAGCATCATTTTTTTGACAAACATAATGCTATTAATCAGAATTATACACCTAAACCTTCCTCTTGAATCACTCCGTCCATTAAAATCCGTTTGGTTTTGAGTTTATCGCGGACTTTATTTTATAATATGAAGTAATTAACGATTCGGTGAATTTGTTTGAATAACAATGCAACAATAATTAAATTAATTTACGTGTACAAATGGGAATCATGATTTAATCTAATCTTGTTAAATAAAAATGTATTATGTCCTCTGAGCGTTTCTTTAACATCTATTAGATTCTGATGAAACTTTGGCGATGTGTTCTGCGTACGGTTCTTAAGTAACAGGGCTAGTAACTATAAGATTTATTTCTTCGTCTGTTTGTCCTTCATTGTAAACGTCTATTGTAGATTTTTAAGACATTTGCCCTCACAGTGTTTGTCACAAGATTAATTTATTATAAACAATAATAAATATCGACTCTTCTAGAAGAATGTATATCTAGACATACACACGTACATAATACAAAAAGGTTTTACATTTGTTCGTCTATGAAAGAAAAATGTTCTTTTGTCGGACTTCATATCCATTACAGTAAAAAGAGCTCGGTCCCCCTTGTCATATTTCCTAGTAAAAACTAACCGAATCTAAAACGTGTAACGTCGAGCGTGTTTCCGGTTAAATCTAGTTTTATCTGGAAAAATATTTTTAGGTATCATATGTTTGATCTAGTTTTTAATTAACATTTTTTTTTGTTTCAGAAAAATGGAGGCGACAGAACACGTGCAGTTGACAACAACGTAACAGATTAAATAAATATAATTATTTAAATAAAAAAACATAATCTAACCAGTTCCGACAGTCTGTGATCAATTACAATACGTATGAATACGATCTCTTTATAATAATAAATTATAGACAAAACAATAAAAACGCTCAAATATATGTACATAATTGTATAAAAAATATAGATTAAAAATAAACTTTTATAAAAATAATACGATAAAAATAAATCAAAATGCCGGCTATATTGACGAAGATAAGGGAGCAAGCGTTTAGAGTTCAACCCACTATAGCCGTGGGGGTTGGCGTGGGGGTCGCGCTAGCGGCGTGTGCGGTCTACGGAACCAGAGAGAAGAAGCAGACACCACCGTGCAATAATAATAATAATTACAAGGTGAGATTTAAATCTAGACTTAATTTGTGCTAATTTAATATTTATCAACGTACACTCAAAAATAATGAGTCTAGACAAAACCTAGGTTTATTTTATAATCTTAGCATCCGCTGAGAAGCGGTTTTTAGGAATTCCAACTTTAAGCTAAGAACTAACTTCTCTTCAACTTTGGATGTTTACCCGCACGAAGTCGGGACAGGTATCAATACAATAAAATTATACGCGTTAAGTTTTATATTAAAATATTCATTGGTAGGATTAGGAGGATACTGTACCACTTACACTATCGTCTATCGTTCTACCACAAACTGTTTTTTAAATTCAAATCGGTATCTAGGGTGAGTGAGTCATCGTTACGCTCTAGCTTTATAAAAATCAAATCCCGCAGACAGCTCATTAAAATAAGTGAACTTTTTTTATAATGATAATTCTGCTAATTTATATACTTTAATAAGATTTTTAAAACCACGTTCGATTTTAGTCGATCAACTTTTAAATCGAAATCTTTTAATTTGAAATTAAGTACATTTTAGTTATATTACAACTTGTTTCGAATCGAATCCGATTGAAAAAGTTATTCCAATATGAACATTTAGATCAGATGTACGTTCATTACCCGCGGTTAAATTAAAATTGGTAGAAAATTTATAATAAAGACAGCAGAACGTGAATTATTTCATGGTATTCTGTAAGCTTTATTGATTTTGTTCGCTGACATTTTGCAATTGCGCCCAAAACAAAACACGCCCAATCATACATGTACTCGTCAGCGCAGGCGTACAGACTTTAAAATAAAACTAGAGGTGTGAACACCCGGTTGGTGGGTTAGGTGGTAAGTTCCGTTTATTTATTGTAAGGTAAAGTAACAGCCTGCTTATGTCCCAGGGCTGTGCTTAAGGCCCCCTCTCCTTAATTAAGAGATGGTTGGTTCGGTTACAACACATGTGGCAAAATTTTCATTGTAATTAGATATGCAGGTCCCACGATGTTTTTATTCACCGACGAGTACGAGATGAATTATGAATGATGAATTATAAAGTACATGAAAATTCAGCGGTACTTGCCTCGGTTTGAACCTGCAATAATCGGGTGCGTTTGCACGTGCTAACCACTGGGTCATCTCGGCTCGGCTATATAGTATGTACGTTATGTAGTATACACTAAAATATTCTCCGAAACGCGCTACATCTTCTGGTATAAGTTTAACGTATATTGGCTTAGTGGATTTTTCAGTGTTCTCACACAAAAAAACATCCTTATTTATTTTATATTATATTATTTACTTAAAAAATTAAAATATCGTATTTTTAATATATGTATTTTTATAGGTTATGAAAATATTAGCTGACACACGTACTGTACAAAGAAATGAATGAAATAAAATATATTCTATTGTACACCACAAACAACACGAAACACACAGAAAAAAAAGTAAAACAAAATTAGTAAAATAAAAAAACGAAAAAAACTAAAAAATAAATGTTGGTTACGAGTGTTGACGGACTTATGGCAAATTAGCCATCTCTTCCAGACAAACCAATCTGAGAGAGAATTTTTAAAACCATCGGCGTAGGCGGTTCTGTCATAAACTTACATACAAATATTTACACACTAATACTTATACTTACTACATATATACATATGTATATATAATATTTCTCTATTATACATATTTAAGATACTAAAATGTTATAAGAAGGAAATTAATTAAGAATTAATTTAATAAAATAAATTACAATGCTCCAGTAACAGTTAAACACACACACATATAGTAGTAAAAGACGTAAGCTGAAGACGTGTCTTTACACGATTATATTAAATGTAAATCTACCGTCGGATCTAAATGTATGTTCATCCTTAAAACTAATAACAAACTCAGTAGTTACACATTTCCACCGTTGTAAAGTTAACCTTAAACAAATATATTTTTTATATTAATATATGTATATCCTGTCTGTACGTCAACTAATACGTGTAACGTGCGAATAATTGAGTTCTTTCTTGTTCTATATGACTTCGGGGTAATATATTTAAAAATATGATTCGATTTGCTTACGGCTATTAGGGTCTATGAGGCGTAATCTAAAGCGTATCTATAAAAACGTTTCGTAAATTTCTAAGTTGCATGTGTATGTGCTGTATAAATAACTATAGCGGCTTGTTTTTCGTCATTCAATAACGATCGGTTTCAGATATGGAATAATTATTTCTTCGATACAGAAACCAGGGGTCCAATTGTATTAACAAATTGTCATTTTATCGCAATCGAATCTTTTCGAATCGATGTTTTCTTACTCTTCTAACACTACACCTAATTGCGGTTCGGAAGTTCAATCGGATTATAAATCGATAACGTATCGTAACCGGTATGAGTTAGAGTAGAGTTGGCTCCCGTGGTGAAGCTCCGATTTTGGCCTTTCCCAATTGTGACGGGAGTGAGAGCTGAAAATTTGCAGACTATTAAATATGAATAATACATTAACCCGGGGTTTGAAGCCAAGACCTCATGACATGCGGCTTCAAAAAAACTATTATAACAATGTATAAATACTGCATACTAAATTATGTAAATGCTTAGCTTACGCTTATATTTTTGTAAATAATTCATTCTAATATGAATATGTGAGAATTCTTTAGCGATGCCATAAAGGTCACGGTCGCGTAGCGAGTTATAGAAAATTTTTACTACGAATCTTGAACAACTTTGATTATATGATACCTGAGAGTTTTGCGTTCAAATCCCGGTTTTTTTTTTGTAATATGATATAGTCAGGCGCACATATAGACCTGCGGTATTAAATCCCTTATGCGCCAGTTACACTCCCCTTCAAACGGGAACACATCGATCGGTTCGGTCGGTCATCGGCTTTCAATCAGCGCGATCAAAAACCACCCTTGTAACAACTCGTAGAATAAGCGTACATACTCACTCAGATGAGCTTGCACAAAGCCCTACACTAAGAAGCTTATCTTTATATTGTTGTGATCGCTTAGGAGGATATAATTTATTAGGTTTTATTAGGGGTGTATGGCGGTTGAGTTGAAAAAAAAAACATTTTTGGCAATATTTATAAAATCAGAAATACTTCTAAAAGTTTGAAGACATCAATATTTTGTTAAAATTATTTTAAAGATATTTTTTAAAATGTATTTTTACCCGAGGTTGTCTAGTTTCAACAGCTCAGGCCGTTATGTATGTTTTTATGCATCGGAATCTATACTAATATGATAAAGCTGAAGAGATTGTTTGTTTGGTTAATCGCGCTAATACCAAGAACCACTGGTTCGATTAAAAAAACACAGTTTTTGATAGCCTATTTTATCGAGGAAGGCTATAATAAACCATCCTCTTGCGACTAATAGGTGCGGAGTATTGATGAGAAATGCAAAAACGGGCTAAAATTGTTCCTTTTCAGATTTTTCGTTTCGTTCTTTACGTAAACGGTTAGTTTCCCAAATATATGTGTCAGGAATCTGTTATATAGTTGAGCAAAGTCGAAGAGCGAAGTAGAGAAGCCAGTATAATATATAAACACGGCCTTCAAAACAGTATAAACTCGTTTCGTACATTCCTCGAGAGATGCAATTTTAAAATTGTTTTTATAAAATATTCAAATTCGATTATCATATCAATAACCCAAGCGATATATGTATTTTATTTTTATATTTATTACTATGTGAAATTGTTTGGCTTTGAAGTTAAGTTGTATATGTTTTATTACTATGTTAATGCGCCTTTGATTATGATTAAATTGTTTTTTAACCAATTAAGAATTTGTTGTTTGTTTGTACGCGCGAATCTCGGGAACGTCTTTTTTTTAATTATCATATCTCCTCAAACGTGATGTTCGTGCCTTTGGTATTTTTGTTGTTGTTTTGTTTGAGTTTAAATTTTCTCATGTCATATTAAGACTAGTAAAAGCCAACCTGATGTTAACTACCACCACCACCATACGACTATCATTAGAAATTGTTACTGGATGAGATATTAACCATTTTTCACAGTCTTATGTCCCTTATACCTTTTGTTAAATTCACTCACTCTGCCTTTAAACCTTCAAACCGAAACACAACAAAACTTAGTATAGCCATTCCACGGTTGAATGTGGGGGGTACTTACACAGACGGACTTGCATAAAGCCTTTGAATGTGCCTTGTCATTATTTCCAGGTAGTATCGCAATTGATATTTCAGGATTGAAATTTTAATTGTTATCTGTGTTATAGCTGGTTGGCTTTCTTTTAAGTATGTCATTGATCGCCATGGTTTTCTGGCTTCCTAGTCTGGTATGGATGGGTGGTATTAGCTGGAGCTTAGCCACGTCACCTGCGCTTTGCGTGATTCATGTGTTTTCGATTTAAATATGTGAACTTCACACATGTGACTGTCACGCTCCGCCATGTTATATGTGTGTTAAATAAAATAAATATTATATATAAATATTCAATCAAACAAGGAAAACTTAAATGTTAAATCAAAATGTATATTTAGAGAGACAAATTTGATGGTGTGAATGTAAACAAAAATAGTTTTAGAACGTCTTTGAAGACGTGGATCTAAATCATAGGAAGCAGGGTTAAACCCAGTCAGGCAGGAAATCTATCAACTCAGTTTGTCTCATCAAATAAATTATAAGTTTGTTGTTTAGTTTGGTATATATTTGTATTTATGAATGTCACTAACAATTAATAAGTTCCATTAATAAATTCAATGCGTTTGTTAAAACAAATTAATAAATAATACATAGTTATTTATTCAACACAATATTATATAGATGATAAAAAAGCGTGGAGATAATACTTGTTGACTTTCAAGCAGAATATATTATTCATAATTATATCTCAAATGTTGGAAAAGAGTAACTGAGTTTCTTGCCAGCTCTCGGTAGAATCTAGATTCCGAACCGGTGTTACGTTTAATACTTAATATTTTCAACAATCTCATTGACTGCCCTCAGCTTCTTGAACTTTTTAAATTTAGGATACCATATAAGATTCCTCGACATCCAATTTCTACGTTTCAACCACCCTTTCGTACCACCGTGTTTGGTAAAGGATCGCCAATACCTCGCATGTGTAGCCATTTAATACATGGCTCACAAACGAACCTAGAGATATTTTCTCCCTTGGACTGGAAAAGATTCCTAATTAGGTGTGTAAAATAAGCGTTTTCTCCTATTGTCTGTTATATAACATTTTGTATAATCCACACTAGATTAAACTTAAAAATATAGATCTTTATACAACATAGATTTTTTGCATGTTGTACACGCCTGTAAGTGGCATACATATTAGTATTTAAGACTTAGATGTTTAAGATTTTATTGTGAATGCTGTATATGTTATGCTGTTGTGTCTAAATAAATAAATAAATTAAAAATATAATAAACAAATACAGTTGTGTAAAATTACGGTTCAAAAGTGCTTGTAAAGGCGTGCTTGTAAAAGCCTACTCGAATAAAGTCTATTTTGATATATATTTTGAAATTTTACATACATTCACTGTGTTATACAATACCTTAGATTTTTTCATAGAGTTTTATGCAAATCGCTGTCCCGGATGTATTTATGTAATATTTGTTTGTTCAAGTAAGTCGGTCAAATACGACTTGTGCGTAAAGGTTAAGTTGAGAAATGAGAAGATCGCATCATTACGTTAGATGTAATTTTAATGATAGATCATTTATAACAGTTGTTTCTGTCGTAATCTTAAAGTTGCTGGTTTTTTTTATGTGATATAATTTGCTATACTAAATATCTGGCTATCTTTTAGCCGTCCGTCATATCCGTCGACTTGCGTGCGTGCGTGCGTGCGTGCGTGCGTGTGCGTGTACGTGTCTGTGTGTGGTTTTGTATATAGTATTGTGTAATAACAATATTTTAAATAGTAACAAGACTATGCTTTTATTATATTTAATTCGATGTTTATTTATGGATTTTATATAATTATGAATTATTTCAATAATTATCAATTTTGATGTTTGATATGTACCGGCCGTCCCTCATTTTCAACTAAATAAATCAAAGTCGAAATCTAAATATTCTTTATTCAAGTGGGTTCATTAATATTAATCATTCCTTACAAATGTGGCACATTTGCTGTAAGACATATTGACCATTCCTTACACCACCAATGTGCCACCAACCTTGGGGGCTAAGATGTTATGTCCCTTGTGCCTGAAGTTACACACTGCCCTTCAAACATAAACACAATCGCGCGAAACACAACCCTTGAAAATATACTTACCTATACTATACTTCAAGGGTTAAACATTCAATAATTTTGAACTGGATTTAGCCGTACAAATATATAGACCTCCTTAATAATAATAATAAAATTAGTTACAATAGCAATCATTTGTATTGTAATAAACTAAATCACTAAATGACAAAAATACTATTATGTTATTGTTAATTAATCGTGTATTTGGTTGCGGAAAACCCACAAGCGCAAGCGTTAAACGATCGGAAACGATCTCGATCTATTGTGTGTTTCGAAAATAATAGTTATATTAAAAAAAAATGTTGATACACTGGTTAGATAAAGCATTTGCAATGTAACCTGACCGATTATATTTTTGATACATCGGTCTATAACAGGTATAATATGTAGTCTGTTCCCACTACAAACGTCAAAACTCAAATAAATAACATTGGACATAGAATTGACGCTATATCATTGGTCGAGAGCTTGAATATACTATGATGTACATTATGGGTTTTCGTCGTGTCGAACGTCGACAAAGCTATTATTGGAACTTTGGTAAAATTAAAGTGATTCATATCGAGAAGAAACAGAGAAAGCTAAAAATATATTTAAAAAAACAATTACACACACTACCACGCGTTTCACACATAGATAAGCGTTTACACAGAAATAAGCAGTAGCAGTAAGTCAGTATATTTAGCTCAACTTTGTGTATGTTTAAAATTTTACGAAAACAAATCACAATTTTATTTACATTAAGGTAATAAAACATATAAAGATTTGTAATTATGACGTCTTTATGAATACGGCGAGTGGTTACGTGTCTCGTTACGAGAGTATTACGTGAGGGCCGACCTCACCTCGCATGCCACTAAATTTTGCTTTTTTTATTTGTGTTGCTAATGTGTTTATATAAACAAAGTACATGTTATGCCTGTTTTAAATTAATTATTAAAAGTGAAATATAGAGATCTAGTACGTGAGTTTTTCAAATAAACCGTGATGGTACGATGGTTTTTACACGTAAATATTAATCGACGTATGTGATTTCAAACCCGGGCATACACCACTTCGTTTTAATGTGCTTAAATTGTGTCTATAATACTTAAAATCTCTCTTATGTCAAACCTAACCTAACCCAAGAAGCTACGCAATGACCTTAAACATATAAGTCCAACAACATAAATTTATAATGATTATTTATTTTTATTATATTATCTTTGATCGATTTTGATTATGTAATCATCGGCGAAGATTCACGTGCCACTAGGCCATCTTGGTTTTAAGAAACTTCATACTCTTCTAACTAAACTTCTAACTAGGGATGGGACTAGTTCAATGATACAATATAACCAGATGTTGATTTAGCTATAAAGTATAGAATGACTAGTTTAGCATCGATATTCGTTGTTGAGGTAAACGATTGCAACCTGCGTAAACATTTAGGTCTTGTGGCGCCAGATATACTTATTTATAAATGTAACGATTCGTTGCCGAATCTGTTTCCTATCAACTTCCACCGAACCGCACCTGGATTGTTGTTTGTAGAATAGGAACGGCTAGATGGCAACGAGTGCGCCTGATTCGATTGCGATTAAGTGTCATTTTGTTTGTAGAATTGGCGCCCAATATAATACTATGAAATGTGATTACTTGTACTCTAATCCAACTATAGGAAGAGAAAAGCTAAATAAACAACATTTATCAGCAAATTGACGCGATATCATTGGTCTATGATTTACGAAAAAATGTCGTTCAGAATGTCGACGAAATTGTTGAATTTTGGAAGTAAAATTAAAGTGGATATATAATAAAAATATATATTTATTTATAATACAATACTATAACATTTAACTACTTAGTTAAGTGTAATGGTGTTGTATTATAAATAAATATATTTAATCATAAAATATTAATAGTGCAAAATTATGGCTGAGTTATTAGCAAATCGCATGAAATACGTAAATTTAAGGTTTGTTTATCTTTATTCCTACTTCGACTGGAATATAGGTCAAAATATATTAATATAAGAGTATCACACTGTGTCTTTTTGTTTTGATGTTCCGATTTGATATTTGATTGCGGTAATTCATAATTTTTTAGTAGAATTTTTCCTCAGATCACCTTTGTCTATTGAAACACGCGCAATAGTTTTTAAGCGATGAAAAGGTGTCATATTGCGTCCTCTGCGCGAGTATGTCATCCATGTGTCTTTAATAATTAGCGAACCCCATTAGCGGGCTCTTCCCAACAAGTAACTGTATCTTATATGTATATAAGAGTATACATAGATACGTTATGTTTTTTTTATGTAAAGAAGTTATTGTTTAAACCTTTATAACAACGCTTTAAAGAAATTATAGAATCAATTAAGAAAGAAATGGAAACAATTTATATTTTTTTACTAAGGAGGTTTTATATTATTCGTTTTCTTCCAACTCGCCGATAGATGGCGCTTTAAATACTTTTGAGCCGATTAAATTGGTATACGTTTGAGTAAAGATAATATTATACCGCAAGTCGTATCGGATTGTATTTGAAGAGGCATTACAACGTTTGTAAACCATCAGCAAGTATTTTATAAATGAATGTTACAGAGACGAATTTACGGTTAATACTTTTTTCTTATGAGTAAGCGGACGAGCAATTCGGTCACCTGATCTTAAGTGGTCACCACCGCCCACACACATAGGCGATGTAAGAAATATTAACCAACACTTACATCTACAATACACAATCACGCTTGGGAACTAAGATGTTATGTCCCTTGTGCCTGAATTTACACTGGCTCATCCTTCAAACCGAGCACTGTCGCTTGGTAGAACCGCTTCCCGATGTGTGGATATCACCAACTCAGACAGACTTCCACAAAGCCCTATCATCAACTAGCTATAAGATAAACATTATTGCATATTTTTTCTCCTCTCTTAACGCATGAAATATTTTACCGTCGATTATTCAAGGTCAAATAGCAATCCTACATTGCTTCCTGATTCTGATTTTTCCGTACAGTGTATAAATTAATTTTATATAAAATATTCGATGTCGTTTTTAAATATCCGTTTATAAATGTCAGAGTATTTCTTAATCGTTTAAATGATATATATGGCTGTATTCTGGTGAGGACACATCAAGCGAGTAGTTGCCCCTCGTCTTCTTTCTCCATTGCGTCGTTGTCCATTCCATCGGTGATTGGTAAAATTCCAATAAATGGTCGCCCATAGATATTGGCGTTGTAAGAAATATGAACCATTCCTTGCCAATGCCTCACCAATATTGGTAACTAAGATGTTATATATTTTGTTCCTATCGTTACACTGGCTCACTAACCCTTCAAACTGTAACAAAACTATGTTTGGCGGTAGAATATCTAATGAATGGGTAGTATCTACCCATACTCTAGACGGGCTTGCAAAAATAGATTCATATGGTACGGACCACCGACTTGAAAAGTTGTCTCCGTTTTCCTAATATTTTGTTCATCCCTATTTTTAATTTGATCAGAAGAAATTAATAACAAAATAAAATTTAGTACCACTTTCATCAATCATCATCAAAAAATTCCAAGTGAAGTAGGGCTACAAAAAAATTATGTAAGACTATAAAAACCGACAAGAATTTTGACATAAATGTAACTATTCATATTAGAGTTATTAAAACAGTTCCCATTTGTTTCAGATCGCAAAGAACGGTCAGCTTCAACCAGTGGAGAATGGTGGGACGCAGACGTGTGGAGGGCGCTGTGGGGCCGAGCAGTGCGCTCTGTGTAGGGGGGATGCGGACACAGATAACAAGCAAAACATTGTAAGTTACGTAATATAACGAACTTGTAATAAAGCAAAAGAAAAGGAACGTGTCTAGTTTTGATCCTGTACCATCTGTAACATCCTGTAAATGTCTCACTACCAGCTAAGGCCTTTTAACTTTGAGAAGGTTTTGGAGCTGCTCCAATGCGGATTGGTGGATGCACATGTGGCAGAATTTCATTAGGATTTGAAACATGCAGTTCCTTACGATGTTTTCTTTTAACGCCGAGCACGAGATGAATTATAAACACAAGTTAAGCACATGAAAATTCGGTGAATTAAATACGAGGGATGAATAGTTTAGTATTATTCTTGAAATTAAATCAACTGCTGACAATCGTTCCAAATTCGAGAAGATGAGTGGGTGGAAGAAGTGGCTCTTAATTGGACATTGATGTGATTCTTAAAGATGGCGGATACATATTACGTACTCGGCGCTATAGGAAAACATCGCTTTATTCCAATGAAAATCGCAATGCCACAAAATAGCGGACTGATCTTCACCATTAAAGTAGAGCAGACTTTAGTACTTCCCATTTTTAACCTTCTTTACTTTAATCTATTTTTGTTAAATTTCAAAGTAATTAGATACAATATTGAGCCTCTTATTGAGTAAAAAATTGACACCAGCTCGAAGAAGAAAGAAACTTCACGTCCAAAAAATAATTATAGCGAGTTCTGTTTTGATATTTCAGGAAGATGCTGATGAAACACAATCTGTCGAGGAGCACGTACCAGGTCTCAATTTGGAATTCCTCAGACAGCTGGTTAGTCTTGCAAAGATCATGGTTCCAGGGTTCCGCAGCCATGAAGTTGCACTGCTGTCTGCACATACAGTCTGCCTCTTCTCTAGGACCTTCCTGTCGATATATGTAGCCTCATTGGAGGGTTCTATTGGTGAGTCATAATTATGATACTGGAATTGTGTTATAAAATTTTGTTTACGAGTTTTAAGTTTTTAATTGGCTCATTAAGTGTTTTTTTGAAAATTATACCTTAACTCTGTATATTGAAAACTCAATTCACAAGAATACAAATATTGTTGTTATGAGTATTATTAATATTAATGAAATATTCTCTTAAACGGGATACTGATTTTTATTTTTTTACTTTTGTCTTATTTTGATTTTTTTAATACTTACGTAAGCACTTTATAACTCTATACATGTGGTGGAATAAGTGAGTACACCACTTATTCCACCGCATGTATAGAGAACTCTTAATTTACAATCCTATTCATATCGCGTTTTTTTTTTTTTAAATAAAGATTAATTCTTTGAGATTACTTATGTAACTAAATTATGAAATCTCGTTTCAGTAAAACACATAGTCCAAAAGGATTTACGTGCTTTCTCCGCTCTCCTCATACAGTGGTTTGGTATCGCAATACCAGCGACCTTCATAAACTCCATGATCAGATATCTGGAGAGTAGACTGGCACTCGCCTTCAGGACTCGTCTCGTGAATCACGCCTACGAGCTGTACTTCAAGAACCAAACCTACTACAGAGTGGCCAATCTTGATGCCAGAATAGAAAACGCAGATCACAGGTAAGCCATTATCACAAGACTATCAGTTTGACTGACTGTCTAACACAATTTCTACTTTTGCCCTGTAGTATCGTATTATAAACTGCAAAATTAGATGATGATTTTCTCCTGGACAATTTAGATCACTGCAGTTATTCTTACGAAGATTAGTTATCAGCGCAAGAGATAGCACACGAGTGCTATTCCTCTTATTTATTCTCTACTATGATACAATTTATTCCTTCAATCTTTTTACCGGTTGCAACCGATTGGATCATTGGCAATCTGAATCCTGAGAAAATTCAAGCCTCCCATATGATAACTGTAATAAGAGAATGTACCAAATTTCGGGCACTTTAGAAATTGGTTGTTTTATTGAGAGTTTCTTGGAATAAGATATTGAATTCAATTTTGTCCTGTCTGACGGTTCATAATCTAGTCACAAGGCAAAGAGGCTGTTGAGGTATGGTAGGTGAGAGGTATAAAAATATTACTATTTTCTGCTTTGCTAAAAATGTTGTCCTGATAAAATTTCTTTCAAGGCTTCGTTACATTGAGGATCCGTACATGTATCTTCATTTAGAAACCTTCTGTGAGGTAATTGTCTAAAACTATGATATTATAATGAAAGATTTATTCGTATCAAAGAACGTTGTGCCAAAGTTTGCGCTCTGGTTATTTTCCTCTTACATTAATAGTGAAAGTCAGACTTTCTTAGTTATGTTTTCGATATACTTTCATTTATACCTGTCTATTAAGTGATTTTGTTCTACGACTTTTACGTGATCATTTATTGGTACTGACTGAAGGTCTTGGATGTTTCTGGTGTATTGCTTTAAAGAGTTTAAGACTGAATAATTTCGGAAGACCTGCAGTCAACAACATTTTAAAGAGTAGAGATTAATTAAAAATTTTATAGTCATTATTAATCCTAAAATTTTGATTGAGATTACTGACGAAAATAGTTAACTTAAAATAACGTAAAGCAACAAAAGAAAAAATAACGGCATTACGTCATCACACATCACAGCTATGGAGATTTGATTGCTTGAGATGAAAAAAGAAAAAAACAGCATTATTACATACGAAACGATTTGGCATCTATTGTGTTATCAAATCTCTTTACATGTTGTCAAATTAAATTGCCAAGTCTATCAAATCGGCTGTCCGCACGGTGACAATTTAATTCGCAAACTCGTTTCAACTTTGATGCTGTTGAAGAGCAAACTTGGGAAATGCAAACTTGTCCCAGAAGTTAGCGCCGGTATTAGAGCTTTGCATGAATGCCAAAGTTGGGTGACAAGTGTTAGATTTTATCTCGCATATATTTTCTACTACTTGTTCCTATATCATGCTGATGTGGTCAATCTTACACTTATCTAATCCAAAAAGAAACGTGTCTCTCGAATTTGTTTTTTTTTTTAAAAGAAAACTTTTTTGGTCCTAGTTTTAAGACAATTAACCAATTTTGTACCAGCTACGGGAAAAAAATTATCACGTGGGTATGTTAAATGGGTAAATTGAACGGTCGAGTAATGTCGGTGAAAATGCAGGTGCGGCTTTGTTTTGTTACGAATATTCAAAGAAACAATCTATTTTGGAAACGAAAGCAAATTATTGTAAATGAAATTTCTGATTGATTACAAACGTTTTTTCATTGTTATAGTTGAAAATTGTAAATTACAAATCGGACTTTGTAAACTTTGCATTGGAAATCCTCACTTTATCCATCTTATTTCTACTTCCAGGTTAACAGAAGATGTATCAGTGTTCACACAATCAGTTGCTCACTTATACAGCTCGCTGACCAAGCCCTGCTTCGATCTACTTCTCATTGTACTCACTCTCGCCAGTTACTCCAGTAAAATGAAGGGAAATATTTTCTTAGGTAAATATTGCTAAACTAGTTTCATTTTAAACGAAAACACATAATGTTATTTTATTGTAAAATTTTCTCATCTCACCGAGTTTTGTTTGTCAATTCCTCAGGTCTAAAGTATTTCTTTCCCTATCGCTGGTAGATTTTTATTAATTAAAAACCAAGTTATTTTATTTTATTTATTTATAAAGACTTTGACCTGCGACTGTTTTAAAATAATATTATCTTTAAGACAATAAGCCATATTAATATATTAACGTATTCATTGGTAGAATAAAACAATAAATCAAACTGAAAATGTTACATACTTCTAGTAACGCTCCTTAAATTTGCCAATCATATCGACATTCCACAGGTCCCGGTATGTCAACGGTGGTCATCTGCCTAACTGGTCAGCTTCTGCGTCTCCTCAGTCCAAGGTTCGGAGCCTTAGCTGGTGAGGAGGCGAGGATGAAGGCTAATCTGAGACACGTCCATTCAAGACTCATAGCTCATGCTGAGGAAGTCGCATTTTATGGTGGCCATAAGGTAAGAATTTTAAAAATGTATTTTTAATTATGTATTCTTAATTCTTTAAGTAAAAAAATATAGTAACATTTTAATGCAGTTATGTATGTATTTTTGCCATACATGGCAGAAATTTGCGTTAAAAGTCAATCAAATATGACCTTGATATATTACTCTAATCATGCCCAAACGAAGTCCAAAATAGAGAAATTATTCGAACACAATAATTAAAGTGACGTTTAAATGGGCAAGACCTTTCCTTTAGATATTTTTTTTCCAAAAATACCTCTGGTCTTCTGAATTTTTACATGTTTATAGTGTGTTTTTAATGCATCATGCTCGGTGGTGAAGTAAAACGTCGTGAGACGTCGTTCGAAGGAAACCTGTTATGGAACAGCGTGGTGGTGGTGCTTTTTTGGAAACTTAAAACCTTCTGAACCAGTTACAAGTTTTACTTTGCTTGTATTGTGAAAGGAAATCAATCTCCCCTTAATTATATTTATTTTTTATTTATTTATTAAAGCCCTTTTATTCCGAACCACAGTACAAATACCAAAAAATACAATATTTATTTATTTATTTATTTATAAAATGTCACGCAGTTCGGCGTGCCTCTTGGCATAGGCCTCCTCCAGCTCTCTCCATTGAGCTCGATCCTCCGCGACTCTAGTCCAAAATGGTCCCAGGGTTAGGCGGATATCGTCACTCCATCTACTCTTTGGACACCCTGGTTTTCTGGTGTTCACACTAGGATACCAAAGAGTCACCTGTTGGCTCCATTTGTTTAACTTGCAGCGCAACATGTGTCCTGTCCAGCTCCATTTTAGATGCTCTATGCGAGATATGATATCCGTAACTTTAGTCTTTCTTCTGATTTCCTCATTTCTGATCCTATCACTAAGCCTCGTTCGTCCTTAATTATATAATATCTTCTTAATTTTACTCGACGATTTTTTAGTCCTAGTAGTTTGATGGTTAGAAAATAAAGTTAAGAACTAAAACTCACAACTTTGAAATAACCAATACTAATATTTAAATGGTAACCCTCCTTTCCAGGTGGAACTCGGTCAGCTACAGTCAGCATATAAGGAGCTGGTGACTCAGATGACGTCGGTCTTTAACAAGAAGCTGTGGTACGTGATGTTGGAGCAGTTCTGCATGAAGTACGTGTGGTCTGGCACTGGTATGGTGATGTTGGCGTTACCCATCCTCACTGGAACGAGGATCGATAGTGAGTTATATTTATTTATGAAGTTTTATTTTTAGGAAAATTGGTAAATCGACCACTTGATAGGCAATTAGTTCTTGTCCCTATAGTTACATTGGCTTACACAACTACAAACTGGAAATCGTAATAGAATATATGTTGCTTGGATGGTACCCCAGTCCTATCACCAAGTAAAAAATAATTATTAATATGAAAAAAAAAATTATAGTACATTTTTACGAATTTTTTAGCTAATATTCCAAAAAATTATGAAATACGTAGATGAATAACGAAAAATAAAAATAATTGTATATAATTTAAAAGGAAACTCTATGTGAGGTATTTTTATTTCGGGCGTTTTTTAATCTTTTATCAAATTTTGTTTTGTTATAAGTATGTACCTCTTATTTATTAGTACTTATTTTTTTTAATATTATGGGAGAAAGTGTGATACTCATTCCAAGAAATTAACTCTAATTCTTACTCCTTTTACTCGACTGCATAATGTCAGTCACTTTGTGGTGCAATGTACATATGGTTTTACAATTCCTAGAAAACGTTAAAAATGCCTCTTTTGCCAAATTAAAAAAAAAGTTAAAGAACGCTTGTGTGCGTAAGGTTAATTCATTATTGATAGCACACCATGGGAATGGAACGATCGCCTCCTCTGAGGAACTACCGTGCCTGTTATACATAGCAAACCATTTTCTTTTATTTTTTCACATCTGTTACGTATAATAAAAGCAATAACTCCATGATTTAGGTCCATTTCAATTTAGTTTGCAATATTGTTTAAAGTTGGATTCTGAACGATAGCTCATCGTATCATTACAGGCTCAGCGGGAGAGGGTATCAGCGCTAGGACGGAATATATGACGACGTCTCGAAACCTGCTCAACTCGGCCGCCGACGCCATCGAGAGGCTCATGTCCAGCTACAAGGTACGTCCGGCTTGGTGACGTTCCCGCTCGTTTATTTCGCAAGGCACACGTCCATCTCGGGTTCGCCGGAACGTCGCTGACGAGTGGTCCGCGTTGCAGGAGGTGGTGACGCTGGCGGGCTACGCCACGCGCGTGTCGGACATGCTGGTGGTGTTCGGCGAGGTGGCGCGCGGGCGCTGCGTGCGCGCCGTGCACGCAGCGCCCGCCGCGCCCGGCGGGTTCGCCGTCACCTTCCGCGACAACCAGCCCGTGCCCATGGGTGAGTCGCTTGTTTTTATTGAAGCATTACTTACTACATTAATAACTTCGTGTTTAGTCGCCGAGCTCTGTAAACATATATGATCATTCCATGTGTTATCTGAAGATAGAGAGTACCTCACGAATTTGCTGCCGGTTTTTCACAGTACGATCTATTTTTCGACCTGTTCGTAATTTAAAAAGTATAAGTTTATTCACTTGAGAAGGCGAATATAGAATAAATTTACCAAATATAAAATAATTTACCTTTCTTTGCCGTTTCTACCGTTAGTCGTTTAACGTACACATATTCTACGCCGAACTCGCTTCTCAACAATAGGTATAATATAACGAAATATATATTTCAGGCAAAGTGTCGTACACGACGGACCTCTCGATTCGGTTGCTGAACGTGCCCATCGTGACGCCGGCGTGCGACGTGGTCGCCAGCGGAGTGTCCCTGGAGCTGAAGCCGGGCACGCATCTGCTCATCGTCGGGCCCAACGGCTGCGGGAAGTCCAGGTGAGTACCGATATTGTTTCCTGCTTGAATACAAACATTTCTATGGTCACCGTTATCTCCACGTTAATTTTGAACGATACAAGTTTGTTCTAAACAGTATAATGGTCCTATATTGGTCGGCGTTTATTATTTATTCCCTTTTTTATGGCATTGATTGTTAAGTGGTCACCACCGCCCATAGACAAAGGCGCTGTAAGAAATATTAACCATTCCTTACATCACCTATGCGCCACCAACCTTGGCAACTAAGATGTTATGTCCCCTGTGCCTGTGATTACAACACAACAATACAGTGTACTGTTATTTGGCGGTAGAATATCTGATACTCATCAGATATTCTACTGGTAGCTACCCAGACGGGCTCGCACAGAGCGGGTAAGGGGTATGATGAGTCTCGAGAATTGTGTCGTGTGCGCAGCCTGTTCCGCATAATCTCGGGCCTGTGGCCCGTGTTCGGCGGCCAGCTGAGCGTGCCGCGGCCGTGCGAGTGCGCGCACTGCGCCGGCGAGCTCACCGCGCCGCACTGCGCCGCCCGCCCCGTCATGTTCTACATCCCGCAAAGGTGAGCCGCGCCCGCCGCCTTTTTTGGACGAGGACATGCTCCTCCTCCTTTTTTTTTTTAAAATACAACACGGCATTCCGCTCTGGAATCAGGCCAGTCGAGCGATATATAAACTGGACCTAATTCTTTAAGATATTTTCCTAAGTTATGAAATATTTTGTGCGCCTGGTACCCGACTACACGGGGCCCACGACGGTGTCGCGGAGTCTTAACGACTATTTAAAAGATACTTCGTCGATTGTTCGGTCGGTCACCTTGTTTAAGTCATTTAATTTAACGCACAGAGTTAATGCACCGACAAGAGTAACCAACGATACTTCTACGTTTATTGACAATTTGTTTTGCGACTGTGAAATATATGAAGTGTCAGTAATAAATAATTTAACTTCTGACCACTGTGGTCAGAAGTTTTCTTTGAAACACAAAGAAATTATATACAAGCCAATAACGGCCAATGAATTAAATTGTTTTAAAAATTGTGGCGTGTAAATTACCTAATTTAGATCTAACGGCACAAGATTCAAATGAACTTTATAATTATTTTTTTGAATTAATATAATAATTCAAAATTAAAGTTTAGTGATTGGGCCACTATTGGTATATATAGAAGTAGAAATAAATTATACGACCTATATGGTATGAAGCAGTGGAATCGAAACGTAACCTTCCTAGAATACGTCAATAAATATTCCAAAATCCTTAAAAACAGTATGTATTAATTATAAGTCTTTATACATAAAGAACAAAATCTTAAATTCCGATGATAGATTAAAGGCCAAAGTCAAAGTCAAAAATCTTTATTCAATATAGAAGTGTTTACACTTGCTTATTGATTGTCAAAAATCTACCACCGGTTCGGAATTTAGCACCTCAGCCCTGAGAAAAACCGGCGAAAGAAACTCAGCGGGATATTTTCTTTTTTTTGGACCACATGGGATGTTATTGGAAGTGTTTGTGGAAAACCTAAAAAGGAAAAGATACCAATCAAATTGAACACAGGTAGATACTCAAATTCTGAATTAGAAGTTTCATTTTTATTTGAAATATTTTTTAATAATATACTAATAAAATAACATGTCATTTTATATATTATTAAAAAATATAATAATAAAAAATCATCTACGTTAGATGCAAATTATTAAATAATAATGTTTCTAAATGCGTTATTGATTGTTCATTTGAAACAGTTTCCGCAATAGATATCATAAAAGTATTTAAAACGATCAATATTAAAAAATTAATAACATCATATACGATATTGCTCCGTATATAGAAGTAATTTTTAACAAGAGTTTAGACACGTGTTCATTTCCTAACTTATTAAAATGTAGTAAAGTTTTACAATTTTTTTAAAACTGGAAACAGAAGCGATCCCAGTAATTACAGGCCTATTTCAATACTCCCATCTTTAAGTAAAATATTCGAAAAAAAAGTTTTAAATCAACTTCTCGTTCATTTCGGTACAAATACTATTTTTCATAGTGAGCAATTCGGTTTTACAAGAGGTCGCTCGACAACTGATGCGGGAATAGCACTTCTTAAACATATTTACGATGCTTGGGAAAAATCACAGAAGGCTATTGGAGTATTCTGTGATTTGTCTAAAGCATTTGATTGTGTAGAACGCAAGACGCTTCTGTATGAGCTCAAATACTACGATATTAAAGGTAATGCTCTTAATCTCATTGCTTCATATTTAAGTCAAAGAGTCCAGCAAGTTTTTATTAATGGCATAAAGTCTTCTGGATTTATGTTAAAAATGGGTGTTCCACAACGATCAATTTTAGGTCCCTTTCTATTTCTAGTATATATAAATGATTTTCCTTTTTATGTTAAAGGTATTTGTGATATAGTGTTGTTTACTGACGATACTTTACTAATTTTTAAGGTAGACAGGAAAAAAACTGACTATTATGTCATATGGCATATTACTTTGGGGTAATGCTGAAGATATTGAATCTGTTTTTATTTTACAAAAGAGAGCAATCCGGTCTATTTATAATCTTGGAGCTAGAGACTTTCTTCGGGATATTTTTAACAATGTAGGAATACTCACTGTTGCGTCACAGTATATTTACAACAATATTATGTATAGTCACAGTAGCATTGATCACTTTGATAAAATCAGTCATAAGCATTGTATGTGCACAAGAAGCAAGGATAAGCTTAGAACGCCAAGTTTCCGACTTCGCAAAGTCAATAAATCATTCTTGGGGCAAGGTATCCGGTTCTATAATAAAATTCCGCAGACATTTTTAACTTTGCCGTTTCATAGATTCAAGTCAATTGGAAAAAATACATTGGTAAAGAAGGCATGTTATTTGATACAAGAGTATATTGACGATAAAAAAGCGTAGAGTTAATGCTCGTTGACTTCCAGGCAGGAGACATAACACACATATATAATTGTATTTAACTGACATGACTGTATTTCTAGATATTGAAAAAGAGTAACTACTGAGTTTCTTGCCGGTTCCGGATGTAGCTTTGCTTTAAATATTTTGTTAAATGACTACTCAAAAGGGCCTGTAAAAGCCTACTCGAACTTGATTTGTGATTTGCGCGCGTCGGCGCAGGCCGTACATGTCGCAGGGCTCGCTCATCGACCAGATCACGTACCCGTCGCGCGTGGCGCCGCAGGACGCGGCGGGCGAGGCGCGCGCGGCGCACATCCTGCGCGTGGTGCGCCTGGACGCGTGCGCGGCGCGGCACGGCGGGCTGCGCGCCGTGTGCGACTGGCGCAGCACGCTGTCGGGCGGCGAGAAGCAGCGCGTGGCCTGCGCGCGCATGTTCTACCACCGGTGAGCGCCCTCTCTCTCTCTCGTTATACAAACTTGTGTGTTAATTTTTGTTAGTATCTTTCTTTTAATTTATGTATTCATTGGTGCCGCTATCGCTTTTTATTTTTTTCTTTTATTTAGTTTGCACCTTATGTTCTCCGTTCGCCTCGAGGTTTAGGGGAAGGTCTGCCTTTGCGAGTGAGTAAAAGACGTTATCTTGTATTTGAATAATCGGAGCCCCCGTGTCCTCAGGCCGGTGTACGCGTTGCTGGACGAGTGCACGAGCGCGGTGTCGATGGAGACGGAGGTGGTCATGTACGAGGAGGCCATCAAGGAGGGCATCACCTTGCTATCCATCACGCATCGACCCAGTGTGTGGTGAGTAAACTTTACAAACAATAATTACTTATTTAAGGGGGTCGTCGTGTGAAGGTTATTTTTTTAATGTTTCCTGGGGAATTTTTTTGGACAAATTATTAAAATAAAAAAAAAATGTCTAAATTTTGTGTCAGTTTCATTATTATTTTAACAAACATTGTGTATCATGGCAACAGGAACACATATGAATAAAATGGTACTCCACTGCTGCCATGATTCCGGCTATTCTACTTATTTGAAATCAAAAAACTAAGCGCCATTTTAATTGTGAGACTTGAGGCTCTACATGTAACTAAAATAAAGTCAGAATTTCAAAAAATTATATTTTTTTACACTTTTGAAGAAAAAAAATTAAATTCTCGCACTTTTTTTGGGGGCTATTCAGTCCCAAATAGTTTTCTATAGCATTCGTAATATTATTGTAGTCTTCAAAATACTTACATCTGTTTAGAAATCCTCTTGAACTCATGGGTTGAGGCTTTCATAGAATAATGCATTTAACAAAATGATTTCGTTGGTTCTTATGACCTAATTGAGATGAAGTGATATCACTCTGAAATAATCACAGTCGTAATCATTTAAAGATTTGTATGTGTAATTTATTCTTCTAAAATAGAAAATTGCGAAATTTATGACTAAATTAATAGTATAGTAGTATACATAGTAGTATTTTCAATTTATTAAAAAAAAAACAAGTGACCAGTAAATGTTACATAAGCAGCCTGTAAATATCCCACTGCTGGGCTAAGGCCTCTTCTCCATTTGAGGAGAAGGTTTGGGGCATATTCCACCACGCTGCTCCAATGCAGGTTGGTGGAATACACATGTGGCAGAATTTCGTTGAAATTAGACACATGCTGGTTTCCTCACGATGTTTTCCTCCACCGCCGAGCACGAGATGAATTATAAACACAAATTAAGCACATGAATTTCAGTGGTGCTTGCCTGGGTTTGAACCCGCATTCATGGGTTAAAATGCACGCGTTCTAACCACTGAGCAGGTAAATGTTAACCATCGCCCATTGATACCAGTACTGCAAGCAGAATGACAACCTCTCACCGCCAATGCGCTGCCGAACACGTTTGTTTAAACTAGTTTCTAAATAAATCGTAACATTTCCAGGAAATACCACACGCACGTACTTGAGTTCGACGGAGCGGGGAGCTGGTCGTTTAGGGCCTTGGACAAGGACGTGTCGGCCATCACACCGACGTTGCCGAGAATCACGGAAACGAGTTCGACCACCGACAACGAAAAGGAACAAACAATCGAGTGACGATGGCACGCGACCCGAGCGGTAAATGACGTCACCAATATTACATTATCGACGCCACAGATAAACAATGACTGTTGTTAATGAATCGTTGTTACTAACGAGAATTTTAATGTACGCGGAGATGCGCGCTATTGTGAATACATCGACGCTAGTTCTAGTAAACGATGTCGTCTTTAAAATTGAACGCTGAGTGTTTGAACATGTTGAATGTATTAATGATTTATTTGTCTGATACTTTGTATTGAACTAACTATTGTTCCCTCGTGATTGAGATGAAACGTGTTTATGTATTTAAAGAGCATGCTCTTTCGTTTAGCAGATGTAAGATGCGTTAAATATGATTCATTTTAAACGCTGAACTAAAATTCGAATGAGAATTTACCTCAAACATTAACAATACATGTTCTTTGTATATAGAAATCGTTTTTTTTTTTTTTAATTTGTTCAATCATTTTTTTACATTCAATTACTGTACGACCAACTTAAATTTCAAATGCTATGGTCATAATATACTTATATGCTACAAGAGAACTGATATTACATTGTAAAGATTCGTATAAATATTTATTAAGTTTAAATATATTAACTATAAATTTTATTTCATACTTCAATATGTACCGTTAGAATAAAAAATAACTTTTTTTAATTGTTAAGGAACGTGGTATATAGTGGCTCATGTCGTTCATAATCAATTAAAATAACCAGATAAATATATTTTTATTTGAATGTTTAACTAATAAACGAATTTCTAGAAAATGGTCAACCCTGCACGTATTTGCATTACAATGTTTTGCCAGAAGGCATAAATATAGTATAAAAAAATCTTTATTATCGTAAGTTATCATCAATTTTCCGAGATTACGATATAGGGTGGATTATTTAAGCTCCATATGTTGAGTGTTGGTTTAAAATTTAGCTGCGGGATTTGGCCCTTCATAAAATTTTAATAAAAATAGAATAAGATCTTATCTTCGGATAACTGGGATTTTATTATGTATCAAAAACAAAATTGTATATTTAAATGATAATACCTAGTTTAAAGAAATATTTGTACCTAATTACATTTTAGTTGAAATGTTTATGAGCCGCTGAAATTCTATATTCCCATGGCAGAAGGAGTTAGATAATAAAAACCTCTTTTTGATCTTAAACTTTTCCATACGATTTGCTACTTGCTCTAATATATTATGAACCAGAAACACACTGTTTGATATAGCTTTATTTATATTACAATTTCAACTAACCAAAAAAGTCATTCATAATTCCATAATGATCACCACAAATTATATATCACGACCAATTATATCACGTCGATTCAAAACGAAAGTCGTTTATTAATTTAGCTACTCCTGCCATTGCAATGGACTTTACATTTAATCATTAAAAAAGTGAGATATATTCAAAGTTAAACAATCCGATCCAAATGTTATTCTTAAGTATTGATAAAATTTAAGCCATTTTGAAAATTATAATTTTAGATTTTAAAATTTCTATATACCAGTAATTGATATATTATATATTTTTTTATACTTTTTCTTTTAATTATACCGTAATTGTAACGTGGAATTCCGTTTGAATGTTTTTTTTTAAATTCATAATAAGAATACCAATAAAGGTTTTTGAATTATGACAACTTTATTTTTTACACTGGCAACTATTTATGTAACTGTCAGATTTGTTTAAATTTTTTTTGTTATATAAATCGGTGATTAAAAGTAAGAAAAAAGAGGTATGGTGTATTCTAATTGTATTCTTGATCGAGATTATCAAAGATGGCTGTTTAAATTTATTTTTCTTGCTTTTATATATTTTCTTATTATTATTTTTCTAAGAAATGCATATCAATGTATTTTTTTTGTATTTATTTTATGGTAATTTAAGTTATATTAATATTGTAAAGTGTAAAATATTGTAGTGTTAGGACACCGTGATGTTAGATGATAAATAAAGGGGTTTGTATGAATCATTATTTTGTGTTATTTATTTTATCTTCATCTTCGACTGGTGCCACGCATGGCAACTGACAAACTTCGGGCGTCTCCTGAGTCGACGAAAAACCAAATAACTTCGGAGTCTGCTTATAATATGACCTATTTCTTATGTATATGTAATTATGTATTAATAATAAAAACTACATTTATCTCATTCTATTCTCAGCCTTACTCTTTCTATCTTTAGCAATATAGTCCTTAGAGATTAGGTTACAAATTTACGTTACTTTTCCTTGTAACGTTTTGTAGCGAGTTACGAACGTATGAATAAAAAAAAAACTTCAATAGTGTTTTTCAATTTTTTTTTAGAATCCCAGCTAAATTGGAAATATTAGAAAAGGTCTTACGATTACATTATTAAAGACGGGCAAATGGGCCACCTGGTGATAAGTGGTCGCCAAATCCCAGGTCAATCCCATAAAAAGTTATTCGTTACATATGATATGATGATAAATCAATCTGTATGAACCTATTTGAACAATATACAGCAGTTGCACACCAATATTGCAATGAAGGATAGAAATAGATCTTAAATCGTAATCGATAATATCGATAATCGAATATATCGATAGTAACGTTACGAGCGTTTTCGCAACTCTACCCTAAGTACAGCATGCACTTTTGTTCAGTCAGTTTCTGCGTGCGCAGGTGTTACTAACTGCAGTCCAGCCAACTTCGGTTGCGCCTGTAATTATATAATTCTGTTTGTCTTCTTCATAAGATTTTCGTTATTATATATTTACATACATAACATAACATAAGCAGCCCGTAAATGTCCCACTGCTGGGATAAAGGCCTCCTCTCCCTTTGAGGAGAAGGTTTTGGAGCATATTCCACTACGCTGCTCCAATGCGGGTTGGCAGAATACACATGTGGCTGAATTTCGTTGAAATTAGACACATGCAGGTTTCCTCACGATGTTTTCCTTCACCGCCGAGCACGAGATGAATTATAAACACAAATTAAGCACATGAAATTTCAGTGGGGCCTGCCTGGGTTTGAACCCGAAATCATCGGTTAAGATGCATGCGTTCTAACCACTGGGCCCTCTCGGCTCATTATATATTTATTTTTGATGATATAGGTAAGCGGACCGGCAATAAATATATTATGCTACAAGAAATATTATTAAGGAATGGTCCTCACAGCGCACATGCGACACTAACCTTGGGAGATAAGATGTTATGACCCTTGTGCCTGTAGTTACACTGGCTCACCTTTCAAACCGGAACACAATAATGGTAAGTATTGTTATTGGCGGTAAAATATATGATGAGGATATATTATCAGATATGTGACTTTGAAAGATTTTTTTTTTTTAAATAGTCATTTTTCATTTTTTGTTTTAATAAATTTTTAGTTATTATTACATAATAATAGGTCTTTCAAAGATTTTTCTTTATTGTTTATCAAAGCACTTTCATAAAATATTTTTATAATGACATTATTCGTGTCTTTGAATTTTGTAAGTATAACCGTGTAAATCAATCAAACCATATTTTAGGTGATACTATGATTAATTTATGTCACGTTTGAGTTTATTCATAATATATTTTTTAAGGTGAGTGTGACTTTCCGAACCGTTGGGAAATTTTAACGATCGATACGCAAAAGCAAATGTCATTGAAATCGTGTAAGAGTTTAAGAGGCGTGTCGCCATTTTAAAACTGGATTTAAATTAATAAATTCACTGGAAATTGTTGTAATTACTCAGTACTATAGTTATTTTGGAAGAATATCGCGAAGGAAAGGATTTTTGAAGATTACTTGGTAAGTGTTAATAGATAATTCGTGGTGAAGTATCGTTTTGTAAAATATCTTGTAATTCTGATACTCATTTATAAACGTGCAAAATAAAATAGCATAAAATGTTTTGCCATCTCAAAATAATTCGTTTTTGTATTGAGCTTATTTGTTCAATATCTTTCTTAATATGTCAAATATTACGCAACGGGATATTAACAAATAATACTTGGTCCACAGCCGAAGAACTCGCAAAAGTACGGAACGCTATTAAAACGAGTAAAAATCAGAAAATATTATATTAAAATAAATTAATATAAAGTACGCTTGCGCAATGGCGGTCGGTGTTAACCAAAAAGGAGTGGCACCAGCGTCCGGCGTGATGAAGTATACTATACACGTGAACGAACATTCGAAAAAGGAACCGAAGGAGCTGGTGATGACGATCGGTCAAACGAAGAAAATTATAAAAATTCTATCTGTACAAAAAATTTTTCACGGATTTAAAGCTAAACCAAATTCCATGTAACTCGATAAGAGGACCCTGGATGTAGGATAAGTCTCTATTTCTGTTAACTGTAAAGTCACAACACTTTTGAATTGAAACACCTCAGTCACTGGGATTATGTAACTTTTATGTTAACTTCTTTACCACTGAGATTTCCTTTGTTAGATTTTTCGATGGTTTCCGCTTTAATTGGGACTTTGTCATTGAATAGACTCTCGACTAATTGAGACAAATTTTATTAATTTATCATTTTGAATATTGTTCAGAACACGTCTAAACACATTAATTGTTCACAAACACTCGGCTTTTGCAAGCTGGAGTGGACTAATGGCGATGGAATTAAGCTCTACACACACGAGTACACGTCTGTCTGCGCAAAAACGAAACATCTGAACACAAATTTCTAGAAATCTTAACAGTTTATATAAGTTATGCTAAACTATCTTGTACACTTGTATTTATTTACGAATTGTTTAATCATTGTTTGTTTGATATTGTGTACAAACTATTCTTATGTTAGTGACAAAATATTAGAGGATTAAGATCAAAGAACGAATATTTTGAACTGATACGTGTCGAAATACTTTTTATTAAATCAGACGACGGACAGTAACAGCTCGGAATCTCATCTCCCACTGCTGGGCAAACAACGGCTTAGGAGAAAATGCTGCGTTTATACCACCACGCTTATCTTAATAATTGTCGTCATATTTCATCGGAAACATGCGTGTGTCCTTTTACATTATGGTTTTCCTTCAGCGAATAGAAAAAGGATTGACAGATCTTCTGGGCCATCGCGGCTTCCAAACTTTTTACAGACGTGATCAAAGTTACGGAATTATTTTTTAATAAAAAACTAGCAATGCTTGTCAGAATTTCGAAACTTCGGTTTTGATCAAATCGTTCTATCGCGGCGGTCGATCTTTTTTACATTCGTGATGGACATGTGTCATCTTTGTTTGAGATAGATAATAAAAACAAACTGGAGGGGGTGTCCTTGAAAAAGAAAAATGTTTCAAAACCAAGCTTTCGTGTATTAAATTAAAAAAATACCTATAAGTATGTTATATTATAATGTCACCGACACCAAAATATGCTCTAAATGACAGCTCTGTCCGTTGAGTGGGATTGGTTCGATATTTAGTTGAAACTTTGATTGATTGATTTTTGTTGTCGAAGATAAATAAAAGCTTCTTAAAACATCTGTACTATATACTTCTCTGTGTATGTTCATAGAGAATTATATTATAATGAGTGCCAATAAACGTCATATTATTAGTGGTGCATACTAAGTCCACACGTGGGTATGTCTATACATTAGACAACTTGCACGATAGAGTCAGTGTTATTGAGTTATCTTATTGTAAAATGTATGTTTTAATATGTGTCTGTATCTGCTCGGAACTAATCACAATAAATGTTGTCTATGAATAATATTCTGCATTTTGTCTGTAGGAGAAATAACACATTTACTTATTAATTAATTAATAATTTTGTTATTGTCATCATGTCCCGAGAATTTTGTTAAAAAAAATTACGAAACTCTTCGAGAAACGGTAGACCCTGTTCGCTTGGCTCTTCTTGCTGGCGGTACTACCGAGATCCGAGGTTAGAGGTAATGTGTCAATGGTATCAGAAATAGAGTCCATCCTTAGGATCGTCTGTGTACAATTTGACTAAGTGTCTACAATAATAATACATTTGTTATTAATGAACAGAACAGAAACAGTTTATCTATAAAGTATATTATTAATTAATTTTAATGTTAATAAAATAAAAGTTTAAATTAATTATGGCAGTTGATAGTTAACAAAGATCTTTTTTATTGGTGAAGTCATAACAAGACGAGGTGGCCGAGTGGTTAAGGCGTTGGACTGCTAATCCAATGTGCTCTGCACGCGTGGGTTCGAATCCCATCCTCGTCGGTGTATTTTGCGACAGTATTTCTTAAATATGTATTAATATGTACGCATTTTTTGGGGCAAACTGTTGAAGTAGGTGATCATAAAATTACTTGGATTTTGAGCGTAATATGCGTTGCGTTTTTAGATTTCATAATTCTTGGTGTTACCCAAAGCATTTCTGGCTTTCGACTTTTTTTAAAACTAATTTACAACATATAATATCGCTTGGTGTTTGGGCTCTGTGCAAGACTATTGGGGAGGTACCACCCTCTCATCGCATATTATATTGAATAGTGAGCCAGTGTAACTGGCACAAAAACTCTGAGTTTCCAAAATTGAAGGCACATTAGTGATGTCACTAAGTTATTATTATGTACCTAGGTTGTTTTATGATGTACCCAGGTTTTTTATAATATAGGTGTCAGGTATGTGGCTATGTGTGGTGGTAACCACCTACCATCACGTAGCCAATTTTCTAGTTTGCCTGCCTATTTCAATAAAAAATATATAGAATTTGGAAGGATCACCAAGAATCTGTTCTCAAGGAACCCTAAAATTCTCTATCATTTGATCTCTTCTCATGAAGGTCTGGAAATAGGTCAAGGCTGAACACGCAATCTATTAAATTATTCAATATTTGCGTGTGATTTCATCAGCATTTAATTGGGTGTATCATTGGCATTACTACCTATCATTATTTTCTTAAATTATTATTCCGATTCAATCTTCTATAGATTTTTTATTAGTATATGGTTAGGCGGACCAGCAAATGGGCCACCTGATGGTATTTTCGCATAGTGTACACTTAAAGAAAGTAAGCTAAGAATGATCTAAGATATGAGAATCAATCAACCCTTTTTTTATTTAGTGGCCTTCCACACGATATAGATATTCTACCACCAAACAGCAGTACGCAGTATTGAAGGATGAGTAAGCCAGTGTAACTACAGGCACAAGGGACATAACATCTTAGTTCCCGAGGTTGGTGGCGCATCCGCAATGTAAGAAATGGTTAATATTTCTTGCAGCACCATTGTTTATGGGCGATGGTGACCACTAACCATCAGGTGGCCCATTTGCACGATACCATAAAACAAATATGTATGTTTATTTCGGATATTCGATAGTTTCGATTACGGTTACGGAGTTCCATAACATCCCTGCTATATATCGGGCGTCGTCATAAATAATATTATGGATCAGGTGCATGTACATGCCCCATAGGAAGTTATTTCGGTGAGTATTTTATCGAAAAAAAATTCTAAAGTATTTGACACTTCCAAATCTAAATAGACATATTGTCTATTTCCAAACGTTAATTCCATAGACAAATTATTCTCTATAGGTTCACAGTAAACACTGTACATCCCAAGTAGCCTTGATTTTATCATCCTTTCTTTTATTATGTATTTAAAAGTAATATGACGGTGGAAGTACCTACATTTTGTTTTTAGATGTAATAGTTTTATATAAACAGAAAACTGAAGATTCGCTTAAAAACACATGCGCCAGTCACTAGAATCTTATTATTGTATTGTAATTACATAACTATTCCAAACTATAGCACGCCCGTAGCAATACATACATTTTCCTACAATTAATCTTACACGTGGTACGATTGACGCAGCAGATAATGGACTCTCGAGGCGCCGATTCAGCGTTTTTGTGAAACTTTAACACTGAAATAGCAACGGCATAACACTTAGAGCCAAGCTCTTATTTTATTTATCATACACGTAACCTGTTTCTTTAGTGGTTTATAAGTTTTGAGTCGATTTAATGGAACTCGAAGTGATGCGGGGATGCTGCTCGTCTCATTTCTTCATAAGTCCTTTATGGTATAGAAAAATAGAAGTCATTTCTTTTATTATGATTCGATAAAAACTAATCATTTCCTTTTAAGCGATACGTTTATTTTATCTCATGTTTTAGTTAATTCAGAATATCCTTCTCAAGGTTGAGTGCAATTTTCCGAACCGTTGCGAAATTTTAACGATCAATACGTAAAAGCAAATGTCACTACTAACGACGAGTTTGGGGTGTGACACATTGTCGACATTTTGAAACGTGATTTAAATTAATAAATTCACTAGAAATTGTTTCAATTGCTTAGTATTTCGTGAAGAAGAGTGTTTTTGAAGCTTGGTAAGTGTTATTTCAAAATTTATGGTAAACTATCATTATATAAAATATATCGAGTTTTAAATACTCTTTTATAAATATTCAAAATGAAAAAGCTTAAAATCTTATTTTTTTGGGAATAAAATAACAAATATCCCTTGGTCCACAGACGAAGAATTCACGAAACGCCGACTTACGAAGTGAGCAAGGCGATTAAACCGAGTAAAAATCAGAAAATATTATATTAAAATAAATTAATATAAAGTACGCTTGCGCAATGGCGGTCGGTGTTAACCAAAAAGGAGTGGCACCAGCGTCCGGCGTGATGAAGTATACTATACACGTGAACGAACATTCGAAAAAGGAACCGAAGGAGCTGGTGATGACGATCGGTCAAACGAAGAAAATTATAAAAATTCTATCTGTACAAAAAATTTTTCACGGATTTAAAGCTAAACCAAATTCCATGTAACTCGTTAAGAGGACCCTGGATGTAGGATAAGTCTCTATTTCTGTTAACTGTAAAGTCACAACACTTTTGAATTGAAACACCTCAGTCATTGGGATTATGTAACCTTTACCACTGAGATTTCCTTTGTTAGATTTTTCGATGGTTTCCGCTTAAATTGGGACTTTGTCATTGAATAGACTCTCTACTAAATGAGACAAATTTTATTAATTTATCATTTTGAATATTGTTCAGAACACGTCTAAACACATTAATTGTTCACAAACACTCGGCTTTTGCAAGCTGGAGTGGACTAATGGCGATGGAATTAAGCTCTACACACACGAGTACACGTCTGTCTGCGCAAAAACGAAACATCTGAACACAAATTTCTAGAAATCTTAACAGTTTATATAAGTTATGCTAAACTATCTTGTACACTTGTATTTATTTACGAATTGTTTAATCATTGTTTGTTTGATATTGTGTACAAACTATTCTTATGTTAGTGACAAAATATTAGAGGATTAAGATCAAAGAACGAATATTTTGAACTGATACGTGTCTAAATACTTTTTATTAAATCAGACGACGGACAGTAACAGCTCGGAATCTCATCTCCCACTGCTGGGCAAACAACGGCTTAGGAGAAAATGCTGCGTTTATACCACCACGCTTATCTTAATAATTGTCGTCATATTTCATCGGAAACATGCGTGTGTCCTTTTACATTATGGTTTTCCTTCAGCGAATAGAAAAAGGATTGACAGATCTTCTGGGCCATCGCGGCTTCCAAACTTTTTACAGACGTGATCAAAGTTACGGAATTATTTTTTAATAAAAAACTAGCAATGCTTGTCAGAATTTCGAAACTTCGGTTTTGATCAAATCGTTCTATCGCGGCGGTCGATCTTTTTTACATTCGTGATGGACATGTGTCATCTTTGTTTGAGGGAGATAATAAAAACAAACTGGAGGGGGTTTCCTTGAAAAAGAAAAATGTTTCAAAACCAAGCTTTCGTGTATTAAATTAAAAAAATATGAGTATGTTATGTTATAATGTCACCGACACCAAAATATGCTCTAAATGACAGCTCTGTCCGTTGAGTGCGATTGATTCGATATTTAGTTGAAACTTTGATTGATTGATTTTTGTTGTCGAAGATAAATAAAAGCTTCTTAAAACATCTGTACTATATACTTCTCTGTGTATGTTCATAGAGAATTATATTATAATGAGTGCCAATAAACGTCATATTATTAGTGGTGCATACTAAGTCCACACGTGGGTATGTCTATACATTAGACAACTTGCACGATAGAGTCAGTGTTATTGAGTTATCTTATTGTAAAATGTATGTTTTAATATGTGTCTGTATCTGCTCGGAACTAATCACAATAAATGTTGTCTATGAATAATATTCTGCATTTTGTCTGTAGGAGAAACTACACATTTACTTATTAATTAATTAATAATTTTGTTATTGTCATCATGTCCCGAGAATTTTGTTTATCTGGTATAATTCAAACCCAAGTTATATGGGTTCAAAAAAATTACGAAACTCTTCGAGAAACGGTAGACCCTGTTCGCTTGGCTCTTCTTGCTGGCGGTACTACCGAGATCCGAGGTTAGAGGTAATGTGTCAATTGTATCAGAAATAGAGACCATCCTTAGGATCGTTTGTGTACAATTTGATTGAGTGCCTATACATTTGTTAGTAATGAACAGTCGTCGGTATATTTTGCGACAGTATTTTTTAAATATATATTAATATGTACGCATTTTTTGGGGCAAACTGTTGTACTAGGTGATCATAAAATTACTTGGATTTTGAGCGTAATATGCGTTGCGTTTATTAGATTTCATAATTCTTGGTGTTACCCAAAGCATTTCTGGCTTTCGACTTTTTAAACTAATTTACAACATATAATATCACTTGGTGGTTGGGCTCTGTGCAAGCCTGTTGGGGACGGTACCACCCTCTCATCGCATATTCTACCGCCAAAGAGCAATACTTAGTATTGTCTTGTTTAGGTTTGAATAGTTAGCCAGTGTAATAACTTGCACAAAAAACTCTGAGTTTCCAAAATTGAAGGCACATTAGTGATGTCACTAAGTTATTATTATGTACCTAGGTTGTTTTATGATGTACCCAGGTTTTTTATAATATAGGTGTCAGGTATGTGGCTATGTGTGGTGGTAACCACCTACCATCACGTAGCCAATTTTCTAGTTTGCCTGCCTATTTCAATAAAAAATATATAGAATTTGGAAGGATCACCAAGAATCTGTTCTCAAGGAACCCTAAAATTCTCTATCATTTGATCTCTTCTCATGAAGGTCTGGAAATAGGTCAAGGCTGAACACGAAGTCTATTAAATTATTCAATATTTGCGTGTGATTTCATCAGCATTTAATTGGGTGTATCATTGGCATTACTACGTATCATTATTTTCTTAAATTGTTATTCCGATTCAATCTTCTATAAATTTTTTATTAGTATATGGTTAGGCGGACCAGCAAATGGGCCACCTGATGGTATTTTCGCATAATGTACACTTAAAGAAAGTAAGCTAAGAATGATCTAAGATATGAGAATCAATCAACCCTTTTTTATTTAGTGGCCTTCCACACGATATAGATATTCTACCACCAAACAGCAGTACGCAGTATTGAAGGATGAGTAAGCCAGTGTAACTACAGGCACAAGGGACATAACATCTTAGTTCCCGAGGTTGGTGGCGCATCCGCAATGTAAGAAATGGTTAATGTTTCTTGCAGCACCATTGTTTATGGGCGATGGTGACCACTAACCATCAGGTGGCCCATTTGCGCGATACCATAAAACAAATATGTATGTTTATTTCGGATATTCGATAGTTTCGATTACGGTTACGGAGTTCCATAACATCCCTGCTATATATCGGGCGTCGTCATAAATAATATTATGGATCAGGTGCATGTACATGCCCCATAGGAGGTTATTTCGGTGAGTATTTTATCGGAAAAAAATTCTAAAGTATTTGACACTTCCAAATCTAAATGTACATATTGTCTACTTCCAAAAGTTAATTCCATAGACAAATTATTCTCTATAGGTTCGCAGTAAACACTGTACATTCCAGGTAGCCTTGATTTTATCATCTTTTCCTTTATCATCATGTATTTAAAAGTAATATGACGGTGGAGGTACCTACATTTTGTTTTTAGATGTAATTATTTTATATTAACTAATAACTAAAGATTGGCTTAAAAACATGCGACAAACATTATTATTGTATTGTAATTACATAACTATTCCAAACTATAGCACGCCGTAGCAATAAATAATTTTCCTACATTAAACCTTACACGTGGTACGATCGACGCAGCCGACACTGAACTAGCGACGGTGCAACACTAAGAGCCAAGCTCTTATTTTATTTATCATACACGTAACCTGTTTCTTTAGTGGTTTATAAGTTTTGAGTCGATTTAATGGAACTCGAAGTGATGCGGGGATGCTGCTCGTCTCATTTCTTCATAAGTCCTTTATGGTATAGAAAAATAGAAGTCATTTCTTTTATTATTATTCGATAAAAACTAATCATTTCCTTTTAAGCGATTTGTTTATTTTATCTCATGTTTTAGTTAATTCAGAATATCCTTCTCAAGGTTGAGTGCAATTTTCCGAACCGTTGCGAAATTTTAACGATCAATACGCAAAAGCAAATGTCACTGTTAACGACGAGTTTGGGGTGTGACACATTGTCGACATTTTGAAACGTGATTTAAATTAATAAATTCACTGGAAATTGTTTCAATTGCTTAGTTTTCGTGAAAAAGAGTGCTTTTGAAGCTTGGTAAGTGTTATTTCAAAATTTATGGTAAACTATCATTATGTAAAATATATCGAGTTTTAAATACTCTTTTATAAATATTCAAAACGAAATAGCTTAAAATCTTATTTTTTTGGGAATAAAATGACAAATATCCCTTGGTCCACAGACGAAGAATTCACGAAACGCCGACTTACGAAGTGAGCAAGGCGATTAAACCGAGTAAAAATCAGAAAATATTATATTAAATTAAATTAATATAAAGTACGCTTGCGCAATGGCGGTCGGTGTTAACCAAAAAGGAGTGGCACCAGCGTCCGGCGTGATGAAGTATACTATACACGTGAACGAACATTCGAAAAAGGAACCGAAGGAGCTGGTGATGACGATCGGTCAAACGAAGAAAATTATAAAAATTCTATCTGTACAAAAAATTTTTCACGGATTTAAAGCTAAACCAAATTCCATGTAACTCGTTAAGAGGACCCTGGATGTAGGATAAGTCTCTATTTCTGTTACCTGTAAAGACACAACACTTTTGAATTGAAACACCTCACTCACTGGGATTATGTAACCTTTACGACTGAGATTTCCTTTGTTAGATTTTTCGATGGTTTCCGCTTTAATTGGGACTTTGTCATTGAAGAGACTCTCGACTAAATGAGACAACTATTATTAATTTATCATTTTGAATATTGTTTAGAACACGTCTAAACAGATTAATAGTTCACAAACACTTTTGGCTTTTGCAAGCTGGAGTGGACTAATGGCGACGGAATTAAGCTCTACACACACGAGGACACATCTGTCTGCGCAAAAACGAAACATCCGAACACAAATTTCTAGAACTCTTAACAGTTTACATAAGTTATGTTAATCTATTTTTTACACTTGTATTTATTTACGAATTGTTTAATCATTGTATGTTTGATATTGTGTACAAACTATTCTTATGTTAGTGCCAAAATATTAGAGGATTAAGATCAAAGAACGAATATTTTGAACTGATACGTGTCGAAATACTTTTTATTAAATCAGACGACAGACAGTAACAGCTCGAAATCCCATCTTCCACAGCTGGGCAAACAACGGCTTAGGAGAAAATGCTGCGTTTATTCCACCACGTTTATCTTTATAATTGTTATCGAATTTCATGGGAAACATCCGTGTGTCCACATTATGGTTTTACCTCAACGCGAATAGAAAAAGGATTGACAGATCTTCTGGGCCATCGCGGCTGCCAAACTTTTTTACAGACGTGATCAAAGTTACGGAATTTAAAGAAAATTGGACGAGGTTTTCTTGAAGTAGAAAGGTTTTTATAAGTTATCGAGTTAAAAACTAGCAATGCTTGCCAGAATTTCGAAACTTCGGTTTTGATCAAATCGTTCTATCGCGGCGGTCGATCTTTTTTACATTTGTGATGGAAATGTGTCATCTTTGTTTGAGAGAGATAATAAAAACAAACTGGAAGGGGTTTCCTTGAAAAAGAAAAATGTTTCTAACCCAAGCTTTCGTGTATTAAATTTAAAATAATATGAGTATGTTATATTATAATGTCACCGACACCAAAATATGCTCTAAATGACAGCTCGGTCCGTTGAGTGGGATTGGTTCGATATTTTGTTGAAACTTTTATTGATTGATTTTTGCTGTCGAAGATAAACAAATCTCCTTAAAACATCTATACTATATACTTCTCTGTGTATGTTCATAGAGAAATATATTATATGAGTGATGAGAGTGCCAATAAACGTCATATTATTAGTGGTGCATACTAAGGCCACACGTGAGTATGTCTATAGATTAGACAACTTGCACGATAGAGTCAGCGTTATTGAGTTATCTTATTGTAAAATCTATGTTTTAATATGTGTCTGTATCTGCTCGGAACTAATCACAATAAATGTTGTCTATGAATAATATTCTGCGTTTTGTCTGTAGGAGAAACTACACATTTACTTATTCCCTAAAATATACAAAATATTTCAAAATAATGAAATTGAGGAAGAATATTATTAGGGCTATTTTTCTGAAAATGTTTCGATTTTATAAATATTTTATATTGAATATAATTGCGAAACGACACATCAAATAAAAGGAAGACCTACATGATATAAACCTACATAGCCAATGTTACCCCAACCTTGGAAACTAAGATATCTTCTCACCTGTAGCCACACTGGTGCACTCACCCTTAAGACCGGGACCCAACAGGTATTGCTGCTTAGCGATAAAATATATGCTGAGTGGCAACTACCCAGACGGGCGTGTACGAAGTGCGCAAAAATAAACGAATGAGAAAGAGATATATAAATAAGAGATGGAAGATATAAGGATAGAAAACTGCAGGTGATTTTGATATACAGTTTATGCTATTATGTATCTGTCTTATCCAAATACACTTCGTATCTCACTCGTGAAATGTAGAAAATCGATTTACAGTGCACATACACCAGCTTCATGCTGGAATCCTTTAAATTTTATAACGATATTAGTCAATGTCACATATCACATATTGACACTCACGCTCGTGTTCTGAGGTGAGTTTCAAGTTTCTTCTTATAGAATACTTTGCAGTACATATTTAGTAAAAACAATTGATGGGTTTAAGACTTTTTATTGTGTTTCATTTTCAATCACTTTTTTTAAATATCACGTTAAAGACATTTAATATTATTATGGGCATGTTATGCGGAGGAATGAGGACCATGTTGTGAGGAGGGTCTTGAACATGGACGTGGATGGATTATGTGAAAGACGATATGGCTGAAAATAATGCTACTTGTGAGAAGACGTCAGACAGAGAAGTATGGAAGAAGAAGACGTGCTGCGCGAAACTTTTTTTATCATCTGACAAAACGAAACAAATATCGAATCTGTGGGAATATCGACTCGGTACCGATAGTACATTTAGGCAGCATTGCAGAACTATCGATAGTTTGACTATCGATAGTTGACCTCGAAAACTATTCAAGATATCGATAGTAGTATCGATAGTATCGTATTGATCAATACTATCGATACTATCGATAGTATCGCTAGCTCTCTGTAATGCCACCGTCCTCCTAAAAGGTTTTTTAATGTTATGAGTATTTATAATGTTTATTCATAAATCACAAATTGACAACATTTTTCATATTTAAATTGTTCATTATTCCTTATTCCGCACAAAATGTCTTAATTCTAAAAACAAATATTGTGGTATACTTAATTTCGATTATTTAAATACACACTATAGTTTTTAACGGATTTAATCGCGTATATTAATTATTTTATTTAAAAATCCGTTAAAAACTAGTTTTATTTCAATGTGTAATAATCGCGAAAATCTAAGACAACATTACACTATAGTTGTCCTACTAAATTACTTATTTTGAGAAAGTAATACTATCGGAAATGACTGGCTATCGATAGCACAAAACTATCGAAACTATCGATAGTATCAATAGTATTTCTTATGTGCAGCTATCGATAGTATCGATACTATCGATAGTATTGACACGTGACAATACTATCGATAGGCTATCGATAGTATTGCTTACACCTTAACTATCGATAGTGGACTATCAATATGCATCACTACATTAAGGTACAATTTTAATTGTCATGTTGATCGAACTTATAGCTTTCTGCGGTTGGCAATGATTCTGATGCGAAATTAGACAAAAGTATAGTTATTTCTAATGATGCAAAAGTATAGTTATTTCTAATGTATGTAGGATGTGTCTCTTAATACGTTACGGCTGTGTACTCTGCGATTTCATCACAAGACCAAAGACACGGTCGATCCAATATACAATACACCAGAATGTAACAAAGAAATTAAACTTATTATTATTAGTATGGAATTTATAATCGAAATATAACACTTTATTCCATTAGGCATTTTCGTATAGTGGTTTTAATTAATATTTAAAGTGATGGTGGGGCGCAGCGTATTCTATGTCGCAGAAGGAGGCTGCGGATCGGCAGCGGTTGGTGAACGCTGCTGCAGACCCGATCCGCTGAAGAAGACCGGGACTGTGCGCTCCTGCGCGCAGCGTATTCGCAGGGAAAGCGTCTCTCTGCCATGTTTGATCCGTTCATGTGGATAACCACAATTTTTTTATTATCTCTAAATTTAAATATTATGTATAAAATAACTATTCCAATCGATATTTTTTACTTTTTATGTTTATTTATTGGGACGCTTTTAAATCGCGCCTCGTAAACGCACTGACATCTAACAAAATGGAACGGGGAACGCGAATTATGATTCTTTAAATAATAAAAGACCTATTTTTTAACCGATCATTATGATTTTTTGTATACGCCTAGTTATATGTATATGCATAATATGTCTTAGCATCTGGCTCCTCACGTGAGAGCTAAGCCGCGGCCGAAAATTAGTGGAAATATAAATATGGAACCAACTTTGAAAATATTTGCTTCCGTCGATACAATCAGTTAGCGCTATTTTAATTACAATTTTAAACGAACTGTAATAAATCAATTATTAAACTTTATTTTATTATTTATTGACTGAATTATTTATAATGTTTTTAATTAGTTATTATTGAAATAGTAACGAAACGCAATCAGCTAGATGAGAGTTCGTCGTACTCGACGAAGGAAGGTGAAAAAATGAATAATGTCGAACGTAGGAAAACCAAACAAATGTTTATTTTTAATATAATAATTGATTAATATCTTGATTTACGACTGTCATCATATATATGTTTATATTAAGTATATGTTATACTTGAATTAATTAATTCAAATATTAAAAATAGATTTTTATATTTTGAGGCTTAAATAGACGCATTATATATTATTAATATTTTTTTATGATATCGGTTGGTGGACGAGCAAATGGGTCACCTGATGGTAAGTGGTCACCATCGCCAAACAGCCATTGGCGCTGTAAGAAATATTAACCATTCCTTACATCGCCTATACGCCACCAACCTCGAGAACTAAGATGTTATGTACATATACACTGGATCACTCAGCCTTCAAATCGGAACAACAGTACTGAGGACTGCTGTTTGGCGGTAGAATATCTGATGAGTGGGTGGTACCTACTCAGACGGGCTAGAACAAAGTCCTACCTGTGAATATGTGGACTGTGAGTTAGCTTTACAAATAAAATATGTTTAAGAAAAAAATAAAACACATTCTTTGATATATTAAGACAGTTAGAGTTCCATGTAATGTTCAGAATAGTTCTACTAAACTACGTTTTTTCGATTCCTATTAAACTTAACTTTTTTGCGGAGTCTGATCTTTAGTAGAGACTAAAGATCAGATCAGATAGAGAAATTGCGGAAGTCTCATACTAACTTTCAGCCCCTAGTTTAAGGGATTGAGGGATAAAAGTTTCACGCTTTATAATAATATTTTTTTTTATATTATAGTTGGCAAACGAGCAGGAGGCTCACCTGATGGAATATGGCTACCAGCGACCATAGCGAAGAAAGATCACATTGGCGTGCAATGGGAGAAGCCATGTCCAGCAGTGGACGAGTATGGGCTGCTGCTGATGATGATGATGACCACAGACATCTGCAACACCGAGGGGCGTGCAGGTGCAAACTAGTACTAGCTAACATACCAAATTTCAGTATTCTAGGACATTAGAAAATAACCTAGGAGTTTTGATGATCGTCAGCGAGGCAGTGACGAAATCAGGGTTATTTTTAGATATAATAAAATCGAAAGTACAAGAACTATGGAATTAAAACGGTATAGGTTTATTAATTTTGTTATTGTCAACATGTCTCGAGAATTTTGTTTATCTGGTATTCAATTTAAACCCAAGTTATATGGGTTTAAAAAGATGACGAAACTCTTTGAGAAAAAGTAGGCCCCTGTTCGCTTGGCTCTTCTTGCTGGTGGTACTACCGAGCCCCGAGATTTGGATGTAATGTGCCAAATGTTTCAGTAATAATGACCATCCTTAGGATTGTCCGAGTGCCTATGCATTTGTTAGTAATGGGAGAAATAGTTTATCTATAAAGTCAATAGGTAATCAATAATTTTAAAGTTAATAAAATAAAAGCTTAGATTATTCATGGCAATTGATAGTTAACAAAGACCTTTTATTGGTGAAGTCATAACAAGACGAGGTGGCCGAGTGGTTAAGGCGTTGGACTGCTAATCCAATGTGCTCTGCACGCGTGGGTTCGAATCCCATCCTCGTCGGTATATTTTGCGACAGTATTTCTTAAATATATATATTAATATGTACGCATTTTTTGGTACAAACTGTTGAAATAGGTGATCATAAAATTACTTTTTTTTTATGTTATTGGGGGCAAACGAGCACGAGGCTCACCTGATGGAAAGTGATTACCACCGCCCATGGACATCTGCAACACCAGGGAGGTTGCAAGTGCGTTGCCTTTGCCTTTTAGGAATAAGTACGCTCTTTTTTTGAAGGTTCCCAAATCGTATCGGTTCGGAAAAACCGCCGGCGAAAGCTGGTTCCACAGAGTGGTTGTGCGAGGCAGAAAAAGTCTTGGATATTGAGCGTAATATGCGTTCTGTCAAAACGAACCCGTAGATCCAATCCATGCAGAAAATTGGCATCGCAGGGACATTAGTTTATAAGTTTGCGGCCTAACCAGAAAGTTATGTGGGCATAATTTCCAGCGGTATTCAGTATTGCTGGAGGAGACAGCCTTTCTTCCAAGGGTCCGTAAATTTTCCTGACAGAAATTCTTAACAGCATCTTGTACTTCGATCTTGCACTTTGATTGCTGCCTCAGAAAACGTAAAGCCATTTTCTTGTCAGATTGTTGTCTCATTGGAAGATTACTATAGAGATGTTCTTATAATATGTGTGCACACATTTGAGGAAATTATCCCACCTTAACAGTTTTATTTTTCTTAAAGTTGCCTAAGACATCGCTGCCATAGCGATAAGGCCGTGACTTGTACGTTCCTCGTTGATATTCTGTGTTTTTAGTTTCATCGATTTATGATAAAGATTATTTGTGTTGTATGTTATATAAAACAAGAATTCCGAATTAAAATTTAAATCTATACGGAAAAGGCCGAGGAGCTAGTATTGTTATTAAGTACTTCAATAAAAAATAGCTTGTGATAATTAATATCCACATTAATTCATAAATGGTTAAAGACATCTACGATTTGGCAAAAAAGTAATGTGGTTTTTTTCAAAGTTAAAGGTTAATTTTGTTTATTGTTTGAAGATAATGGCCACGCCAGCACCTAATGCTTGCGACTATTATTAGTTGAACATGTAATTATATAAAAAGGTTTTATTTGAAACAATTCTAAGGTACACGAACGAATTATTATGCCACGAAGATATTTTTTACAAAATACGTTTAATCCTATCTCATCACCCCTCTCCCCACCTAAGGGAATTCTTTTTAAGTACATCCATCAAATAGAGCAAATAGTAATACAATAGTTTTCTCAACATTTTTCAAATTCGAATTTAAATTCCTTACGTAAAATTACTTATTAATCAACCACCGGTTCGGAAAGGAAATTATCCAGAGCTGATAATGACTGGCGAATTCTGAAACTCGGTTTTATCGTATTTTATAACTGTGTATAATGTTAAATTTAATATAGATATAGGCAGGAGGTGATCGTTTTATTTCCAAGGTGTGCTATTATCTATATGAAGTCACTAATTATATTATCGAAAGGGTTATTCCTCTGAGTTTCTTCCGCCGATTTATTAGGCATTAAGATTAGCGACCGTGACAAAAAAAGATCATCGAACCTTATTTAAGAAAGAGTAAATGTTCATCAAATTAGATAGGATAGAGACATGGCTTACTTGGTGTTAGGTTAGGTTAGGTTAGGGCTTTGCGCGAGCCCAGACACTCGTCATACTCTACCGCCAAGCAGCAATGCTCAGTATTGTTGTGTTCTAGTTTGATGGGTGAACGTGGCAGTATTACTACAAGAAGGCACCTAAAATCTTACCTCCCAAGGTGAGTGGTGCATTGGCTAAGTACGGTGGACGATGGCTACAACTTACCACCAGGTCCATTTAGACGTATGTACTTTTTATCGATAAAATATAAATAAATGTGACAAAATTAAACGAATTTAGATGAATTTGTTATATATATATACTTCTTCTTCTATAATCCACTTGGATTGTGGTATATGTTTTTAGATTTCATAATTCTTGGTGTTACCCAAAGCAATTCTGTTTTTGACTTTATATTTGAATTAATTTACAACATATAATATCACTTTGTGGTTGGGCTCTGTGCAAGCCTGTTGACCCCAACAGGTACCACCCTCTCATCGCATATTCTATCAAAGAGCAATACTTAGTATTGTCTTGTTTAGGTTTGAATAGTTAGCCAGTGTAATAACTTGCACAAAAAACTCTGAGTTTCCAAAATTGGAGGCACATTAGTGATGTCACTAAGTTATTATTATTATGTGTACGGCTATATGCTTTGGTAAATGCTCACCATGACGTAGTCAATTTTTTGGTTTGCCTGGCTATTTCGATAAAAATATATATATAATATGGAAGGATCACCAAGAATCTGTTCTCAAGGAACCCTAAAATTCTCTAACATTTGATCTCTTTTCATGAAGGTCTGGAAATAGGTCAAGGCTGAACACGCAATCTATTAAATTATTCAATATTTGCGTGTGATTTCATCAGCATTTAATTGGGTGTATCATTGGTATTACTACGTATCATTATTTTCTTAAATTATTATTCCGATTCAATCTTCTATAAATTTTTTTTTTTGTATATTTCGGCGGACGTTGGGCCACCTGATAGTAATCACCACCATGATGATCACCACGGTTTATAGATATTCCTTACATTGCGGGTGCGCCAGCACATTTGGGAACTAAGATGTTGTATCCCAAGTGCCTGTAGTTGGCCCACTCATCCTTCAAACCGAAACACAACAGTACTGCTGTTTGGTGGTAGAATATCTATATCTTTTTTTTTTTTTTGTTGACGCAGGGTCAATCTTTATAGATATCCGACTCCTGGGGGGGATGTCGGGTTATATGAGATTGTACCCACTAAAAACCCTTGCGATGGCCGCCATCAGCATGGAAACGGAGAGGCTGCGGGATCGCTTTCGCAGCACGTCCGCTGCCCCTTCCTTGCGTTGCTCCGCTCGTGGCTGGCGGAGCACGACTCAGGAGGGCGAAGAATGGTCTCGCCTCCCCGCAGAATATCTATATCTAGTGGTATATCAAGTAAAAAAAGGGAATTTGATTGATTCTCATATCTTGGCGTCCGTGTTAATTAATTTAGACTAAACTGAACATGACATACAGAAAATTTTAATCATCAATAAAAGCAAATAAGCAAAAAAAACATAGTCGAGATGATCTAGAGGTCAAAGCACGTGAACTTTAACCGAAGATTACGAGTTTTAGCCCAGGCAAGCAAAAAAGTAAGTTAGTGAAAGTCCCGTCAAAATCGGTCCACCCGTTCCATTAATGTTTTTGAACATTAGCCGGAACAAACAGACAGACGGATAAAAATTATAAAAAAATTATATTTTTGTGTATGTACTGTGTATACATATGCATTTAGTAAAAAGCGTTTTATTTGAATATAACAAACAGACACCCCCATTTTATTATATATAATAATAGATAACCACTCGTTACGGTACGACGTTCGAAGACACTTGTTCTGAAGGAAAGAGTGGATAATAACTACTCAAAGGCTTGCACAAAGCCCTACCAGCAATAATAACGCTTTACAAGACGCTACTAATATTTATATTGTTATCATACAGACACCATCAATAGTACCTTGAAGACGCCCCTTTGACAAATTACGACCGCAATTCGTTGCTAATATAAATATAAGATAAAAACATTGATCCGAAAGATAGAAAATATTAGGCTCAGCTTGACGTTACCTTCGCATTATTACAATAAAAAAACCAGTGCTTGTAAATGCGTCAATGATTTTTAAGTTTGATTTTTTTTTATATAATGTATTTGTAGTTTATATATTTTTTTATTCATACAAGCACTTTGCACTTTATGCGAAAGGAGGATTGTAGGATTTGGGACATATAGATATATGTCCTTAAAAATATATGTAACCATTACTGGAAATATAGAGGCAGTTTCATATAGGTTTGGTGAAAAAATGGGCGAGTTTCGACGACAATTCCATTAAATATAACGCAATATAAACTCACGGGAGAGAACTAAAAAGGCTAAGACCTGATCATGAACCAAGCGTGTGTGAGGTTAATGTCTGTAACAAAAAAAATTGTTCGTTAAGAATCGAATTATAAAAATAATGTAAATAATTAGGTACTAAAGATAATAGGGTTAGTTGTTTGTGGTATGTTGATCCCTGTCGTTTATAAGCGGTAAAAATAAATAGTTATCTCCGGTTCAACGAACTGGCGAATTTCTCGAGGCAAATAGCCAGGAATTGGGTCGTTAGATTATCGATCACATCCTCAATAAAATGGGATTTAAAAAAAGAAGATATTCCATTATAAATATCTATAAACAAAGAGGTCTTTCTAATTTTTTCTTTTTATTGAGACGAGTAATTTAGACATACAAATTGAAGAACAGGATGGAGAAAAAGTCCAACGTTTTTTCTATTTTAACAAAACACATATATTCTTTAATTCAGGAATGCCTGATAGTCATAAATATGAAACCAAAACATCCACAAAACGTTCGAAAACAAATACATTTAGCGTCTAGTACAATTTGATTTACGATCTCGTATCACGCGGGTCCATTGTCCAAGAACGACAAACAGTGACCTCCGATACTGGGCTTGAACGATATCTTTCGTCCGTTCTCACGGAACACCCCTTGTGTGAGAGCATTATATTAGCGAGGGAAGGCAACGCGGGCGCCAGTCGCGCGCCGGCCGTCGCTGCACGCATGTGTCTCGATCTTCTACCGTACTTTAACTGCTTACGTAGAAGGAATCTGCCGCGATGAATACGCGAGTGATCGTGTCTTTTATTCTAGTCAGTTTAAACTATTCTAGTTTAGGCGAGATGGGGGCGTGCGCGAACTGTGCGAACGGTGAGCTTAGTGTCACTGAGCTGACGGAGGCTAGGATAGAGTTTGTTAAGCAGCAGATATTGAAGAAGTTGAGGCTGAGTAAGAAGCCGACGGTGGCTGTGCCGGTGAACAGCTTACCGATGCCCGTGGCACAGGGGCAGACGCTTAGCCAGGGGTCCGACAAACCACCGGAGTTCGACGATTATTATGGACGGACGGAACAGAAGATTATATTTCCAGTAGAAGGTAAGATTAATTGTCTTTTTTTCTATTATGTCAAAACGATATCGCATTCTAGAAATGTAAATCTTCAAAAATACGAAAAAACATTAGTATTCATTTAAGATTTTTTCCAATCCTACGCAGTCTGCATTCATAGCTTACAACTAAATCGGTAAAAGAGGGACGCTTAAGTTTGCCATAATTATAGGAACATAAAATTTTGAGGCAGATTATACTAAAAATACATATTGTTGTATTGCATTGTAATATTTAACAACAACAACAACTAACAAATCCGTCTAATACAGCCGAAGATTCAGCTTCCAAACTTTCTTTACATAGCTTTAACACGATTAAATTATAATCTGATCTGCATCATTTAGGTACACCAAACATTTAATGCATTTTATATATAAACTCGTTGATATTTATTATTGTTTAAAAAATTCAAATGATGGTATTATTTTTGGTAACCAGTATTTATTTCATAACGGTGCGATCTTAGACACAGTTTGACTATAGAAATGGATCATCGTTTCGAACGCGTAAATACGTCCTTTGGATTACACAATTCTTATGTGCAAGATGTTACCTTGATTATATACTTAATAGCGCAATTAAAAGGGTTCTTGTTATCATTGACTTTTTAGTACTGATCCTCTAGAACCCTCGTTATTGTTCTTTAATTGTTTCAACGCTTTTTCTGAGGGAAAGGAAATCTGAAGTGGAAAATACTGAAGTGAACAAGCGGTGCAAATATTTTTCCTTATGTCAACTTCAAAGCACTTGGAGCTTAAAAATTATAAGATCCTTTAAGTCCCCACGACTCCTATTAAATAGAACATTTGTATCAGGTTGCTCCAATGCGGGTTGGTGAATAGACCTGTGCCATTGCATTTCGATACTTTCTTCAATGCCGAGCAGGATATGGATGCCTTCTGAGATTAATACGTCGCATTGTTAATGGATCCACCAACCCGCATTGGAGCAGCGTGGTGGAATATGCTCCAAACCTTCTCCTTAAAGGGAGAGGAGGCCTTAGCCCAGCAGTGGGAAATTTACCGGCTGTTAATGTTAATGTAATTGTTAATGGGAAAGTTTAGTAATTTCTCTCGGATAATAACAGGAAAATGCTAGTAAAAATCTGGTCGCCATATAACGCGGTCATTACAGTTTTATAACCAGCCTTATCGGGCTGAAAAAAAATGTAAATGTCCACGGAAAAAGTTTCGAAATAAAATAATCGGTTGCGTCTTGTTAGGGCCCCAAGTGACCGCATTACTTGCAATAATATAGCCACGCCACTGGGTCATAAGCTGTAATAGTACATTTTTAATTTCAATCTTTATATATTTTATTAATCATTTTGTCACATGTAAATATTGTAATATGTTGTTTAAGCATAATTCTCAGTATATTTATATACAATTACAAGTAAATAATAACGATACGAGATAACTTCAAGTTCAGTAATCACTAATTGTAACCGGAATTTAGTAAATAATTAGAAGTATGTTGTTTATTTGTACATTCGATGCATTAATTATCAACAGTTTTAAAGGTATTGGTAATTATAGCTTTATTGACAGTATAAAAATGCTCAGTATCACCATAGATGCAAAGCTGAAATGGTTCCCTCGTTTGAATGGCAAGTAGACTAAGCTAGTGGCATTCGCGGTTAAGAAAATTGTTGTGGATACGGCTTGCCTTGCTCATTTATACGACTCTCAATAATATATTTGGTATTGTGATTACATGAAAATATAGAAGTTTTTTTGCAGAAACGACACAAGATACATTTTTCTTTTAATCTATGTAATGTGTATACGTTTTTACAATATCCCACAAAACGTTCAAAAATGTCAAAAAACAAAATTAAATATTTTTTTTGGATAATAATTGATTAGTATAACGAATTTCTGGCTAAGGCCTGCGTTCAAATCATGGTCAAAGTTTTTCTGGCAAGATGTCCTTCGGCCATGTTGAAATTGCCGTCCCATGTGCAGGATTATAAAAAGGTGAAGAATTAAGTCTATACTAATATTATAATTGCGACAGTAAGTCTATCTGTCTGTTCGGTTTTCACGGCTGAACACAACACTGAAACAAATTTGATGACATTTTGGTTTGAAACAAGCTTGAATCCCAAGGAAGGATATGTATAACTTTTTTAGGACCAAACGGAAGTAGTTTAAATATATATACGGAGTTTTGAGTAAACAAATAAAAATGGAACAGAGTTAACCTACTTTTTTTAAATTTTATTTTGAAAAAAAAGGTCAACAAACTTTTTGGTGACTTGATATGGAATTTGAATCCATGATCACGGAAAAGGTTATAAATTAGACGCTTGAATAAATAAGGTTTTTATTATAGACAACTAACTACCCCTCTCGAATTGACACGGGGAAAACGTGGGATTATAGAGCTACAGCATACATACATATGTACCTACAGCTTTTAAATTGAAAAACAAGCATCATAAGAAACATTTTTGTTTTTTGTCCGGTTAGAAAAGTTGAAACTATAGGCTTTTCTCTATTATGCGCATGCATGTATTTACATATAAATCTTCCTCTTGAATGACTCTTTTTATTGATGAAAACTTCATTAAAATCTATATAAGATTTTAAATTAACATGGTTATTTTTAGCACTAACAGTATTTAAAACGGGATATTTACCATGTTTTTTATTTTTATTTGGTGGAGCTCGATATTTCGACATTATCTACGAAAGTCTTGTTCGCGAGACTGACGTTTGCGGGTAGATATTGACGGCATTAGAAGTGTCCATATCGGACTACCTCCTTTCTCGTACGTTTGCTGCATAAACACTTCTAATAAAAATAAAAAAACATGGTAAATATCCCGTTTTAAATACTGCATTAAAATCTGTTGCGAAATTTAAATGATCTTAGCGTACAGACAGCGGGAAGCGACTTTGTATATTGTAAGTTATAGAGTCACGAGTTAAGATAGTAGGGATATTATCACCTAATGTGAATTCTTTTATAATTAAAATATACTTTATTCACGTAGTCTTTTACAAGCACTTTTCAAGTAATATACATTCGTGCATAATTAAGTACTTTGTATTATACTCGTAATTAACAATAGCTCAGTGCAAAGCACGCAGTAGCGGCGTGCCAACCCCCGGCGTGGTATGATAGTAATTACGATAAATAAAACGTACTGACTAATACTAAAGAAATGTGCGTATTATTATGCTACGGTCACATTGTCGCGGAGACGAATTTCAAACTGCCCATGTGTAGACAACCGCACTTATTTTGTCCAGATAAAATATTTCGATGCAGTTTACGGACCAATGAAACAATGGATGGATTGTGTGAAAGAGATGAAGTCAGACAGAGAAGTATGGAACAAGAAGACATGCTGCGCCGACCTCAAATAAAATTTGGATAAGGGCAGGAGGATGATGATGTATAGCAATTTATCGATAGCCGCGATTTGGCTTCAATCGATTGTTGAAGACATATCGAAACCATGCATATTTTCACCTTATCGCAGTGATGTGGCTGCAGCATTAACTCTAAGATCAACAGTTTGTCAGACGTCCGCGAGTCACTCATTAAGATAGTATTACTTATCAAAGACACGCTTTGTGGTATTAAATACTTTTAGCGATTATGTTCGTTATATGTTTGTCCGCGGGCTGCTGCTCCTAAACATATAAAAATATGTTATTAAGTTGATAGCTTTGTTCAATTATTAAAAAGTTTTAGATGAGTACAGTGCAGTAATGGTAGCGTTGATACGCCACCTAAGTTTATTGGATGTTTTAAATAAATTCAGAAATAAAAACCCGACTATGAGAATTTATGATTATTTTTTTCGTGTACTTAGGTTTTTATATGCAGTTAATTAAAACATTCAAGTTATGTTAAGAAGTTTCAAGTTAAAAAGTTTATGCTCAGGGATAACCAAATAGAGCTTGGTGGTAGGGCTTTGTTGAAGCCCGTCTGCTTAGGTACCACCCACTCATCACCCATCCCGGTTTGAAGAAAGAGAGAGCTAGTAACTTACAAAAACCAAAACAGGCACAAGGGATATAACATATCAGTTCCCGAGGTCCCATTTGGCGCATTGGCGATGTTAGGGATTTCTTACAGCGTGTTATCGGTCATACACCATCTGGTGGTTCATTTGCACGTCTCCCTATCTACTTCATAACATTTACATTTACATTAGCAGCCTGTAAACTTCCCACTGCTGGGCTAAAGGCCTCCTCTCCCTTTGAGGAGAAGGTATGGAGTATATTCCACCACGCTGCTCCAATGCGGGTTGGTGGAATACACATGTGGCAGAATTTCGTTGAAATTAGACACATGCAGGTTTCCTCACGATGTTTTCTTTCACCGCCGAGCACGAGATGAATTATAAACACAAATTAGGCACATGAAAATTCAGTGGTGCCTGCCTGGGTTTGAACCCGAAATCATCGGTTAAGATGCACGGGTTCTAACCACTGGGCCATCTCGGATCTACTTCATAACAAGCAAGCAGAGTTCCGTTGTAATCACTAATTAGACAATTATAAAATGATGCAATAATTTCGTACAACGACAACATTAACCTATTCACCTGATTTCGGATTGAACCTTGGACTTTTCACGTGCCGTTCGGTTATATTATATCAGCAGATTTTTAACGTTTTACTTGCATTGTTAAAATTAATTTGACCTTTGATCATCATGATGTAATATATATATTATATTGTATGTTTAACATGTTAATCTAAGTAACTAGCAGATCGGACGGATCGGATATATATTTGTATGTTTTTGTTTTATGCGTTTTTAACTCGGTAACGGCAAACGGCGAGGTTCTTTTATACCCTCCGCCGCGAGTCTTCTACTGTTGGCGTGTGCATAGCGCTAGTACTATGTATTTCGTTGGTATATTTTATTTTATTTGGGAAACAAATAATTGTTTTGAAACACTTAATAGTAAAAAAATAAAGTTAAGTAAAATATAAATCAATTAAGTTACCACTTAAAATTATTAAAAACAAATGTCAACTGAGATTAAAAATAAAAACAAAAACTGAACGTATAAAATATTATAAAACAGTTAAAGTTTAATTATATTACGTAAACTAAATTAAAAATATAATTAATTTCATTAACGAAACTATGCTTTTACATATTTAACTAAATATTTATATATTAGTTGACGTTAAATATTATTTATATAACCATAAGTTTTAATGTTTCTCTTATCGCATTTTTATTATTATTATTTAAAGCGTTTATAATTAATAAAAATGTATAAATTAAGAAGGTCCGTGTGTTTTGTAACAGTTCAGATTCGACTGTAACATAAGGGGAGCCAAAGGTACTGAGCATTAAAGTACAGGAGCTATAATAATACAATTTGTCCGTTGGAAAAACCACTGAGTCCACGGCAGGCGAGTGCTAAAAATCGGTCCTTACGTATAAGCGACTGGTCGTCACTGAAGCAGTACTGTAACCCAATGCTCAAAATCGACCCTTAGACTATCATAACATTTATTTTTGTGTGTATCATTTTAATAAATTGTTTTCTCTATATTGTGGCGTGTTCATATGTATATAGGCAAATTGAATTCATACGACGGCCTAGACTTATGGAACAATTCAAGGTTACCCTCTGTTCCCTATAAGAATTAAACATTATTGACCAATCAGGTTTTCTCGACCCCTAAATTATTCAGCCTTTGATTCGGGCTGAGTCTTTATACTCGCCCTTGTATAACTTCACACTGCAAAATTAAAACGCGGAGCAGTACCAAAAAGGTCAACGAGGTTAATCCATGACTTTATTACGAAACTTAAACGTGTATAAATTATTAAGATAATTATTAAATAGTGTCGCGTGTTATTATATATAGACTTCATTAATTTAATTAGCAGTGACAATCATTACATATAAATATATATATATTACGAAACGGAAACTAAAAAAGGCACGCACGCAAAAAACGGTTGAGTAAAAAAAGATAACAAAGTCAGCCTTGGCAACTATAAACTTTTTTAAGTAACTTTCTAAACTTACCCAACGTATACTCTATTCCCGTAAGAACCGGAAAAAAGCCAAATAAACAAAACAAAATTTGAGAGCAAATTGAAGGGATATCATTGGTCGAGAGCTTGATAAAATTATAACTATGATTCACTATGGATTTTTGAATAAATAGCGTTTTGAACGTTATCGGAATTTTGGAAGTAAAATGAAAGTGGAAATAAGTTATCTTTTTCCCTACTTCCATTGGAATAGGCTTCCCCAAGAGCAGCGTGGTGTAATAAGCTCCAGGCTCTCTGCTAGAGAGGAGAAATATTATTGGCAAAAATGTGAATTTCTTTACTGATAAAACACATAAATACCAGAAATGTGTTATTTTCAAAGATCACAAATGTCAAACAATATAGATAATAATTTTGTGTATATTTTATCACATGTGTTACCATTATATACCATTTTATTTATGTTACTGCGTTATATACGAGTTTATTACAATATACATAATTTTTAAAAAAGTAATCCCGTATCTGTAAATATTAATTCGTAAAATCATATCTTTATTTACATAAGAATTATTAACATTAAGTCCTTAAATGTATACAAACATGAATTCAAAATAGTTGTTGTATAAATCTTGACCGCGTGCATTTCCCCGTTGATTCGCAATTCCGATCCTATGGGCAAAACGAACCAGCACGCTTTTCACCACTTTTAATGCTTTTTGCGCTACTACTCTAAGGTCCAAGTGTTTTTACAGCAAATGGAACACAAACATAATTCGGAATAAGACAACATAATATTTGGATCGTTTGGTCGCTTCAGTTATCCACGCAGTGGCGCCGGCTCTTAACATTGTTTCTCTGATATGAGTCGGGGCTAGCGGGTCAACGCATGTCGCGTCCCACACTAGGACCCGTCCTCGTTCCCAGGGGACTATTGCATTTCATTACAATTTTACCATGGCAATCCATTAGGTCTCTTACCATCATTACGACTAATTCCGCGATGGTGGCAAGGATCCTTTTATCGTATAATTAAGAGTGGACACACCATGGCAAAGCGGAAGGCGGAAAAGTCTACCTCAAGAGAGACCATGTATGTCCACCTTCTCTCCACACGGGCATCTGTGCTCAAAGCACAGCGATGTTTCCAGTCGGAAACCAATGGATATGTGTGAGCATTAAGTGTCTATAAGTTAATTGTTAATATTCTACCTAATTGATCATGTTATTTTAATTGTTTTGGTTAAAATGAGTGCTTCTTGATCAAGTGTCTTGTTGGTTAAAAATTTATATAATTTTTTTTTTTATGTTATTTCTAGACATAGCTCGCGGATTATCTCGCGTTATAGGGAATTATCGCCAGGTGTAAAAAAACCTTATATCCCTTCTAGGGGTTCAAGGTCGTACGAGCATAATAGAGAGATATACAAACAGATCTTGTTCACTAAAAATTTTAACTGCAAGACGACATCAGTAATAAATCATTATGTTAAAATGGCTTTGATTACCAAGAAGTTTGTTTAATTTTAAGTACGTAGAAACAAATTACAAAAACTAGTTTCTTGTAGACCCTTCTCGATTTTATTCTACCTTCAACATACTTTATTCCGTTACCAGTTATAAGGGCGGGTCAGCCAGTGTAATAACATACAAAAATGGCTCTTTTTGGATTAAAATAAATTAAATCTAAAGTTAAGGTCGCTCACGAAAAAATTTCGCAAAAACGCTCAAGAACATTTTCATGATGAGAGGCAATATAAGCGAGAAAATATCACGCACTTACGCCTGAAATCAACTATATCTAGTTCACGATGTTACAGTTGAAACTAATTAAAAGATAATAAAATCATATGACAATGGCGCTGTGTAAATATTTAGATATTCAAAAAAAAAAAAACGCTGATAAAATGTGATCGTAACACGTGGGGGCGCAATGACGGTAGGTTTACGAGTCAACGAAATTAAGTTTATTTATCTTTTATTAATTAGATAACCTCACCAGAGGCACGCTACGTGACCTATATACCGTACATGCGATTTTGTATATAAAATGGTTTCTTTTATTACGCATATTTTAATATTTTGTAAACATCTCGATGTGTTTTTTGACTCTGATTTCTTAAAAATTGGCGTTGATAATATTCATAATATTATTTTCGTATCGTATTAATTATATCAATATATAAATATATATATATATATTCATTCACAGTATTTCTACAATATATATTTGGATATCATTCATGATTTTAATTCATATCGGTTTAAAGTATTTCCTTCGGGCCGCATCATCGAACTTTCATGTACATCATTTTTTTTTATAATTCATAAAATTAATTGTGGGACACACATGTTAGATGACATTTATTCACGTGAATAAGATGAAAACTTGCTTCACAAAAATACATAAATCCGTAATCCATAATGTGGGATATTAATATTTCTTTACTTTTTTTACTATAACACCATCGTATTCGTACTCACGTGATCACTACACGATACCTTCACTACGAAAGTTTTATAATTTTTTTATACATTTTATTTTCCGACAATTTACTTGAATATTTTGACAGAAATAAAAAATATTGACCTCTGTATTACTTCAAGTATCGAGTGAGAAAGAATTGCAAATAAATTTGTGTTGCCAAATTAAAAAATAAATTACTAACAATATATACAGAGAACTCTTGTCTGTCTGTTAAAAGTGCTTGTAGCCTACTTGAATAAAGTATATTTTGATTTTGTCAATATCTCATATTTGAAAAAGTAGCATTTACCCCAATCAAAGTATTGCTAGGAGAACTTGCCCTGGTTTTAATGATATTCTCTTGTTTTAGTGTAGGCATGACGCGACTGAATTTTAATTTACTAGGCCCGATATCCAATGCACAGCTTATAACAGGGTAAAATCATATGTATTTGAACCGTAATTTATCATTCTTCTGTGTTATAATAAAAAGTAAAGTTTGGAAATTTAGATATATGTTGTAAACTCCGAAGCTAATAATCCGACTTCGTAAATATTGAGGGTGAACTTTCAGGATAGTCATAGTTAATCATACATCATAGTCAGCCTGTCAGATTGTCAATTACTATTATTATTATCCTGCTAAATAAATTGTACCGGATAAGGTTCTTTGCATCGGATAATATTCATTTGTATGAACAATATAAAGAAGTGGACCAAGAATTGATACTTGCGGAACCTTCAATGTTTTGTTAAAGAAGTTAAAGGACTCGCAAGAAATATATTTCCTGTAAAATTCTTTTAAAATTTTTTACACGTGAAAACAATAAATTCGTATCACGATAAATAAGTAAATAAACTGAATTAATTCAAAAATATCATTTTTAATTCAAATATAATGAGATTCGCTGTTAAAATTTCTACTATTTTCGTTCTACGGTTTATTCTAATCTTAATAAATTAGCTATATTTTTTATTATTTGTCTATATTGTGTCTATATTTAAAATATTTTTATGTTAAAACTCTACATATTCTAAAAATAATAAATTCAAGCGCTATCAGTTGCCTGATAATTGTACCGAGTTTTCATTAAACGTGACTAGATCCGGTTATTTTGTAAGACGGAACTTTATCGTAAAATAGGCTAATTAAAAAAATTAATTCTTGCCCCGGCACGATGAACTACAACTAATAATTTACCGGATACGCTCGTCTTATCAAACAATATTTATCTTTGTAATGTTACTATAAATTGATTATAGAATTTATTTTTCTTAAAATATCTTCATTTTGGAAAGTTCATGAAATTATATGTGTTCTTCGGTTGTGGACATTGCTAGCCAAAGTGTTTTCAAGTCGAATTTGAATAATTGCTTTTTTGGTATATTATCTTGTTTAATTTTAAACAATTAAAAAATAGAAGTTCGTATTGTATGCACAAATAATGATAGGGAATCCTTAACGTCGAATCTTTTTGGATTAATCCAAGACAAAATCACGCAAGCGCTACATGTCAGCGTTCAAAGATAAAACACGACCTCAAGTCTAATTATTTTTTTTGTGAGAAAAAAAGGTCGACCCGTCTCGATAATTTATATCTAATGGTTTCTTATATTCATCCCGCAATAGTATATATTATATATTTCGGAACTTGACCGTTTAATTTGTAATAACTCTTCCAAGTATAAAAGTTCGACATGCTCGAATTATAGCCAAATGGAACAGATGTAGGACCAACGGTTTCCTTATAATTTCCAAATTTATTCAATGAGATTTTTCAAGCTGTAACACCCAAAACATTTATAGTAAAACTACTGTTTAAGTATGCGACAACGAAGCAATCAAACGCAAGAATAGAAAAAACCTCTGCTTTCGGTTAGATTCATTGATAGATCAATACGAAAAGATCATCTATATAAGTCATCTATTAATAGATAACAAATATCAATTCCGCATAATAATTTCACTTCAGAAAACTATTACATAACGATAAAATTAATTCGTTCTAGTCCTCACGATAACAATACCTTAGGCAGTACGTGAAATGATTTGATTTACCAATAAGATCAATATTTCTTTAGATTTATCCAAAGCTTAAGAACAATAAAACCTCTTTGGTTAAACAGAACTTTTTGTTGAAATACTCTCGTACTTTGAGTTTGATTTGATGGAATACCACCCACTCATCAGATATTCTACCGCTAAACAGCAGTATCCAGTATTGTTGTGTTCGGGTTTGAAGGGTGAGTAAGCCAGTGTAACTACAGGCACAAGGGACATAACATCTTAGTTCCCAAGGTTGGTGGCGCATTGGCGATGTATGGAATAGTTAATATTTCTTTGTCATTGTCTATGGACGTTGGTGACCAATTAACATCAGGTTGCTGATTCGCTCGTCCGCCTACCTATATAATAAAAATGATCGGTTGTGACCGGATTCTACGTCGATTTTAAAATTTTCTCTTACAGAATATCTGTTGCAATGTTCACGCGCTCTCAGCTTATCAATACATAATTATTTTAATTACTCGTCTTAAGTAAATAAGTATGTATTTATAATCTTTTAACGAGTTTGTCTTTGATATTTATTAAATATAATTAAGTTACAATATAAGAATGTATTTTTTTATATTAAATTAATCTGATTGTTATATATTATTTGGTCATAAATAGGTTACAATGAAAGTATTAAACATTTTGCAATTATTAAAAAAGAAACTGTAATTTATTTATAAATATTTTTCGTTTTTCTGATGTATAATAATACGTAAAAGAAAAGTTCAATTAGGTAACGATATGAACTACAGTGAGTTAATATTTCTTACAGCGCCAATGTCTACAGAAAGTGGCGACCACTTACCATCAGGTAGCACATTTGCCAAACCACCTAAATAAAAAATCTAAATAAATCAGCTAAAATCCAAATCACACGTATATATTTCGTATATGTGTGGATTTTATTGTATATTTAAAGTTTGGATTAAACAATAAGTGATTCAACATTATGCTATAAAAAATGACGCGTAAAAATGTCATAAAAGTTTTATAAAGTCATGATTTTATTTAACCTGACTTGTATCTCGTTTCGTTACCTACGGTTCGTGTTATCACGCTTTTACGACGTGGAACTCGATGTTTACAATAACTGAGGCTGATAATTTTTTTTTGCATTACAGATAAATAAGGAAGTTTATTACACAGATAATGATTATTATTAAACAAAACGGTTTAGTCACAGATCGCGTAAATCTCGTAATTCATAATCAACTTTGATACACGCAAAATAAGTCCAAGAATGTACTCTACACAGTATAAAACAAAGTCGCTTCCAGCCGTTTGTATGTTTCGATCTTTTAAACTACGCAATGGATTTTAATGCGCTTTAATCAATAAACAGAGTGATTCAAAACGAAGGTTTATATGTATAACAAAGGCATATTTTAGTAGAGAATAGCCGAGAATAAAACATTATTTTTGTTTGTTCTTTAAGGATTCCTTGTCCTAAAAGTTGTATATGGACCCAGTGAAGGTATGGGAATGTGAAGCCTGAAGCCAAACGCGGCAGCTAATATAATTTAACAGTTCAATATAGGCTAGGCATACTCTCCTTCCATTTCTCCTTTTTGAGGAAAAGGCTTAGAGATTGTTTCGTCACACCTTTTTTGGCTAGAATAACGTATCGGTGTCGGTATACGTTACCGACCAGCATCGAGTGCACTAGGATAGGCAATAAAAATAGGATACTTTGCGCACGCTACCGTGACTCAACACACTGCTACGGCTTGCGTAGCGTATTCATCTTTTTATATACTTTATTTGTGTTTATAATTCACCTTGAGCTCGACTGTGAAGAACTTGGTCGTAGGGTTTTATGCAAGTCTGTGTGTTCTGGAATAAAGGGTGAGTGAGTTAGTGTAACTAAAGGGACAAGGGACATCAACATCTTATTTCGGAAGCTTGGTGGCGCATTGGTGATCTAAGGAATGGTTAATATCTCACAGTGCTAATGTCAACGGGTGGTGGGGACCATTACGCCATCAGGTGGCCCGTCCGCTTATCTATATCATGAAAAAAATTAAAACATCATAAGGAAATGTATGTTTGAATGGAATTATGCCACATACGTATGTCTTTATGGACGCGCATTAAAGCAGCATAATATTTAATTAGATTCTCGTTCAATGACAGAAGGCCATTGTGCATCAATGAAATTTAGCCATTATAATACAAATGAAGACTTAATTTTAGTACATTCAATCTGAAAACGCTAATATAAGACGAGATACGATAGTATTTATCACAGAGCAGTCCCGGGTCATGCCTTGCTCCAATTAACGTGAGGTCGCAGTTTAGTTATATCGTAATTAGTGTAATGCTTTGTATTACCCGCGACGATAATTACACAAATGTGTCCTGTCTGGTACTGTCTCAGTGAGTCTACAATTATTGGATTCACTTAAACGTGAAGTTGTGAACTTTGGGTTCGATGTGGTAAATTTTATGATTTGAGGATATTTAAATGATATATGTGTACTATTTTGTCTGTAGTTGTATGAGAACATTTTTGACGCAATATTTTTAAACCTGCGATAGTCTCCCGTGGCGCCCGCCGATGAGACGGAGAGGGTTACCGCTGGTTTTTTAGTGGGTATCCCGGTGCACCGGGATACCAACATCTTGAGCACCGGCGAGTCCCACATGCCCCCCCCCCCCACTTCCACGTGGGGAGAAACGCGTAACGGGTTTTCCTACGAAAAAAAAGGTCATATTGGCCGCCTGGTTACACACGCCGACTTATGCACAATATATTAATTTACAATCCTTAAAGATTAATGTTATTGTTTCAGGTGAATGCCTCACGTCTGGACGGTATCCGTTCACCTGTCTGCAGTTCGAGTTACCGCCGGACGTTGAGCCGGAAGAAGTAACCGTCGTCGAGCTCTGGTTCTATAAGGTATTCTTTTTTACATAAGGAAACAGCTTACAGTTACGTTTTATAAAGGGCCTATCTTTCAAGCGAGTCAGAATAGCAGAAGTCCATTTGTACAATCTCGGTTTGCTAGAAACATGAATTAAATGTATGATTCCAATGTTTACGTGTGTTCTAACACGTTATTTAAGTAAACTTCACAATTAAACGTTTTTGAATCGTCGATATTTAAATACTACCACCGTTTCGGAAAACAGCTTCCAGTGAGAAGAAACGGCAAGAAACTCGCATAGTTGCTCTTTTCAAATAAACAGATTTACAATGCTGTTTTTTACAATAATTACTGTCCTGTGATGGAACCCGAGCCTAAATCCAGGCGTTTTTTTCTAAAATGTATTCTTTTAATGAATAATAAGATTTATTTATTAAATAGTAAGTCTTAATAAACTTTTTAAATTTAGTAAATGATAAATTGATTATATTTCCCGGTAGCTTATTATACATGCGTATAACTTTCACAGGAGCGTGATCCACTAGACGAATACAATCAAACCTTCGTTATATCTGAAGCAGCGCATTGGGACAGCCAGCAACAGTTTAAGAAGACGAAGCCAATTGCAATCAAGGAGACGGATATTGGTGAAGGCTGGGTGAGAGTGGAGTTGGCCTGGGCTGTGAGGGTCTGGCTCGAGGGGAGGGAGAGGTTGCATACATTACACGTGGCTTGTAGGACATGTCAGGTGAGTCGAATATCAGCGATCAAGTAATAAATTTAAATTTAGAAACATAATATTAGGGTTCAAAGGTTTTCTTAGATCTAGATGATAGATGTTTCTGAAACATTTTGGCCTGCACCGTTAATTTAGGGGTGGTCGCTTGGACAGCTGTAGTTGGCAAGTTACCGTTTCCGAATTCACGACTGGACCATTAAAATATTAGGGTTTATTTAACAAAAAAAATACAGTAACAGTCCAGAGTTAAATAGTATAGTTGTCAATGTTACATTGCTATGCCTCGCCAATTACTGCAAATACTGCGCTTAATCTCAGAAGGTCATATGTAATTGATGCATTAAAAACTGGCAACTGAGGCCAAGCTTCGATCAGGAAATCGTTATTTTTTTACTTCGAATTAAGATAAATTAATCATAAAATATTTTCGACGCTGTTGATTCAAAATGATTGTAAAACAAAAAAAGAACAAAGTCTCTCTACCCTAACATAATAATTTGTCCATTTTACGTGCTACGTGAAAATCATACCTTCCCATATTGTGTTTTAAAAATACTAATAGCTAACATATGTACAACGATGATCTTGATCAAACTCACGATGCTCAGATTTTAACCTAAATTTATCATAATTATTGTTTGTTTCAGCTACGCCGAGCTCCTCTTTCCTTCCACGAAAAACGCCGCCCATTCCTGGTCCTATATACCAAGTATGCCGGCAAACGTCGTCGTGGCAGGACACTGGAGTGTGGAGCTACCACCAGTGAATGTTGTAGGGAACCTCTTTACGTCAGCTTTAAGGAACTTGGCTGGGATGACTGGATCATCAGACCGGCGGGCTATCACGCTTACTTTTGTAAAGGGACCTGTGCCCCAATTTCAGCTGTATCGCAGGCAGATAGCTATCACCACAATATTATCAGGGTGAGTGAACTATTTATAAACTGTGTATTATGTGGTTGCTAAAACAAAAATATTTGTGATGAGAAAATAACTACTTATATAGTAGCCAATTTATTGAAGAAGGATAAGGTCCTATTTAATTGATAATCAAATATAAATACTAACTTTTATATTTTAAATTTTTTTTTAAATAACCATGATTTTATATCATATTGATCTTATCCTATCACAAAGAATAGTTACTTATACAACTCGTATTTTACTAACAATCATTTATAGAATATTTAAAAGCAATCAAATTCGTAATCCTCTAAACAATTTAAGAAGAACATCCATATGAACCTAATATTCCTAATATGAATCCTAAAATTCGATGGAATTGAATATATTAATTGATATTTTCATTCTTTTCGTTTACAGAAATATTTCTATTCCGTATCAAATGAAAGAAAAGCTGAGTTCAAGCCATGTTGTGCTCCGACAACATTTAGTTCACTGCAATTACTCTACATGGACTCAAATAACACGGTGACGCAGAAGACTCTACCAAATATGGTGGTAGAATCATGTGGGTGCATGTGAGGTGAATTCAATGACCTAAACATTTAAGGGCCTTGTGGAAATAAAAATTGGATAAGACGATCAGCTACTTGATTGAAGAAGCTCGTTGCTGTCTTTTTCAAGTTGCATATTTGTCTCAATGAAGTCGGTTATTAAATCACTTATTCCAATCAAAATCGTAATTGGACAAGTGGAACTATTTTGAGTGCTAGGCAGATGTAAAAGATTTACTGATATTGTGTTGCTGAAAATACAAGGAGAGATAAATGAAATGAGTTAGAAGCAATCTGGGATAGTGACTATCCTCTTAGAATGTAGTAAATGGTAATTCACAAAAGTTTAACGCGGATACAATGTTCTAAATACTAATTATAATTGTTTTCTGATGGAGGCCAAATTAAATTCATAAAACTATATTTCATAACTTAATCTGTAGTTAGAAAAATCTATAAGTTTTGCATATAAAGACATATAATTCAAATAAATCATTTATTAAATGTTATAATTTTTTTTTGTAATTGAAAAATTGGTGATTAATGTTGATGTTCACCATCTTTTTCACAATTAATATTTGTTTACACAAGAATTACTTCGATTGAGACAACAATATACGATCAAAATAGATGTATAAATCATGACGAAAGAATATTAACATAATTATCCCCTTTGAATCGCAGTTCTGATAATCATCGGGGAAATGAACTAACCTTGCTGTGAGTCAATAAGACTTGGTGTTATATGATTTAGTTCTACTTAAGTTAAATGTGATATAGCTTGTTCGATATGTTTTGATAGTTAAATGTTTTGTTGTGATGTATTTATAATTAGGATTAATTCGATTGCATTTACGTTATTTAATTAATTATAAATTAATTTAATATTATTATGTTAGGTCGAAGTTTCTTTTCAAAGTTTGAAGCCAGGTTTTTGTTATTCCATATTAAATGTTGAAGAAAATCAGAAGAAGATTTATAACCGTAATCAAAATGATTAAAATCATTTAAGGAAAACATCGTGAGGTAATCTTTGTCTTGAATGAAATTCTACATTGTGTATTTAACAACGCGTTTGGAGCAAATTTGGGAAATAGCCTTTCGCTTAAGACGCGAATTCTTTAAGCATTTTCTTAGCAATGGAGCATTGACGGGCTGTTATTTTACTTTTTAAAGAGAGTATTTTATGTTATTGTTTTGAAAAGGAACTTTGTTTGGTACAAGCTTCAATTGAATGTTTCAGAGATAATAAATATTTTGACTTTTGACTTTGACATTATAATGACATTGACAGTTTTTAAGTTTATAGCCCCTTGGAATAGTCTAGCCTAGTAATAGTCGCCTCTTTATTTGCTTTTCAAATTCTAGAAACGTCTATCCTTTACCGTTATATTTTAAGATAAATACTCTAGGTGTATACATTAATGACATGCATATCGACGTTTATAAATCAACATTAATTTAACGAACTTGAAGCGATAAGTTTTGTCTCGTTCGATGAAAAAGAGGACTTCGGTCGACCAGTAACCATTTAATTAAGAGCTCCGATCTAAACTGAGAAATAATTATACTGAGATAAACAATGGGCGTGTATATCTCTAAAAATGCCTTATTAGTTTAGATATACAGAACCAATTTTACTATTAACACAGATACATATATCACTCTGAATGTTATCACCTAAACGCTTTTATTAATTATGATAAATGAGGTGACAATAATTTGACAACATTATGCCACGTCGCCATATTGGTTAAATATAATTGTCATATTTCTAGTCAATTAAATACAATCCATTCACATTTGTCACAAGTAGAGCAAAGATATGTTTAGATTTATATTATATAACTCGGAAAGTCGTACCCGTGAAATGCTTATTAATTTTAATAAAAGGGCGAGTGTTATTACAGATATAGAGAAAATAAAATTTACCAAAGCGATGTTAAGCGATAGTTAATACAGAATCAAACTTCATGACCGGTGGTGACCACTTACCATCATGTAGTCCATTTGTCAGTCTATCTACCTATATTAAATTATATATATATATATATATATATATATATATATTAGGTATTTATTAATGCGCAACTAATTAAATATGTTATTATTTCTGAACATTCATTAAAGTGTGTATTGAATTTTTTAGTATGATAAATTATCAGTTAATTGTAATTAGTATAATTAAAGATTTTAAGTTAATGAGTTATTAATAAGCGATGTTATTTCTAAGTAAATACCAAAATACCTCGTTTAAGAACTTATCAAATAGTTTTTCTAGACGTGTTACGTTATGGGCGTGAAACTAGTGATTAATTTTTTTGTCTAGTTATTTGTGTATAAATACCTAAATCTGATTCTGCTACACATATTGCTATGTACTAAAGGTCAAATACTTACAGTTATTACAACATTTTAATATTACGTATTAAATATTTATTTATAGCGACAATTATTTCGTGTTCCGTGACAAATCTTAAAGTAAAATTGTCAATTCAACTTTTTACCAAACATTGCACTGTCTAAAGCAAAATAAATTGTTGTGAGCTACCCTCAGCGAGGTCAAGCCAAACGATAATCCTGGATCCGCTCCGGGCAATAATGATACTTATACACATAAAATAACCAAACATTGTACGTAATATAAGCAAAGCGTTTAATAATTTATTAAACGCTCTGCTTATATTTTCAAATATAATTTGTTCGCTTTGATCTGACGCCATTGTTCGAGCAGATTTTTCTGTCACTATATTCACGTCTATTATATTTCTATTAAATCATTTGTATATTACATGAGATAAATGAAGAATTTATTCCAAAGAATAAGATATTTTTAAAGACAAAGTAAAAACATTACTTAATACATTCTTGCAAAAACAAGAAAGAAAATCTTACCTTTTGTGAGACATTATCTGTGTGTGGTTATATAAAATATTGTATTTTTAATTAAAAAATATATATTTTGTGTGAGTCTGGTAGTATTTAGTAGTGTGTGTTTGTGGGAATTTGTTTACTTATGTTTTAATGCAAACTGTCAAAAAAATACACATCGTCCCTTTTATTGAATTTGTGAAAAATTTATGAAGAAGAACTTTCATTTATAAAGAGAATAATTGACAATAAATATTAATGTTAATTAAAAACAAAATGTTAATTAGAAAAATATATAACTTTATTTATTGAATTCATCTAATAGTTGGTGAGTCCGTTGTTTATAATAAACGATATGATCTATCGCGTTGTATGTAATGTATTTGTTTCGATCGTTCCAGTTATTAAAATTTCTCTACGTAAGGACGAAAGTTACTCTGTACACATACGAAGGTTATATATTGGTATAGTGTCAAAAAAGAAAATGAGAAATTTGAACCCAATAACCTTTTGAGTGTTTATATAAATTTGTTAATCTTTAATTTTATTATTGTTGTATTTAAATAATTTAACAATGACTATAAGAACGTTTTTTTTATGTTTTTTAATTGATGCACGTCAATCAATTTTGACAGAAAGACATGATACACAGATTATAAAAACAAATATGGTTGTATACGTCATATTGTCAAGTAAATTATAAAGTAAAATTATTTTCAAAATGCTATTTAAACTACACTGTTATTGAAATATGTAATCTTCATGATATATTTGCCAAAATTAATGAGTATGTTTACCGTATACAAGACAATTTTTATACATACGCTATGACACTAACCTAGTCTAGGTCGCCTAGGTCACTGTTACTGTGGGTGTAGATTTTTTGTACTTAACACAACGCCCAATGGTTGTATTATTACCAATCACGACAGTGCCTAAGTATTATACTTTAACATATTAGTTTAAGTTGAGTAATTGAAAACCAAATTTAATAAAAATGAACGAACTGTTAATATGTTTATTATTTTCTAATACTGTAGATTACTTTCAAAGTAAGATCATCTTAAAACATGTTATGTTGTCTGTTTAATTCCAGTATTACGTCCATGCATTTCTTATTTTTTAATTTTTTCGCATTTCATTATCACTCAAATCCTTTTTCATCTTTTGTATCAGTGAAATGGGGGAAAAGCTTAAATTAATTATTTTAATTATTAGTTGCATAACCTAGTCTCATTCAGAATATATATTATATAGGTAGGTCTTCCTTTTATTAAGTGTGTCGTTTCACATTTATGTTTAATATAAAATATTTATAAACTAAAAACATTTTCTCGTTCGTTTATTTGGGCGAACTTTGTACACGCCCGTCTGGGTAGTTGCCACTCACTCAGCATATATTTTACCGCTAAGCAGCAATACCTGTTGGGTCCCGGTCTTAAGGGTGAGTGCACCAGTGTGGCTACAGGTGAGAAGATATCATAGTTTCCAAGGTTGGGGTAGCATTGGCTTTGTAGGTTTATATCATGTAGGTCTTCCTTTTATTTGATGTGTCGTTTCGCAATTATATTCAATATAAAATATTTATAAAATCGAAACATTTTCAGAAAAATAGCCCTAATAATATATATATAATAATATAATATATTCTCAATTTCATTATTTTGAAATATTTTGTATATTTTAGGGAATAAGTAAATGTGTAGTTTCTCCTACAGACAAAACGCAGAATATTATTCATAGACAACATTTATTGTGATTAGTTCCGAGCAGATACAGACACATATTAAAACATACATAAGATAACTCAATAACACTGACTCTATCGTGCAAGTTGTCTCATGTATAGACATACCCACGTGTGGCCTTAGTATGCACCACTAATAATATGACGTTTATTGGCACTCATTATATTCTAATTCTCTATGAACATACACAGAGAAGTATATAGTATAAATGTTTTAATGAGATTTGTTTATCTTCGACAACAAAAATCAATCAATCAAAGTTTCAACTAAATATCGAACCAATCCCACTCAACGGACCGAGCTGTCATTTAGAGCATATTTTGGTGTCGGTGACATTATAACATAACATACTCATATTTTTTTAATTTAATACACGAAAGCTTGGTTTTGAAACATTTTTCTTTTTCAAGGACACCCCCTCCAGTTTGTTTTTATTATCTCTCTCAAACAAAGATGAGACATTTTACATCACGAATATAAAAAAGATCGACCGCCGCGATAGAACGACTTGATCAAAACCGAAGTTGATTTGATTGGAAGCCGCGATGGCCCAGAAGATCTGTCAATCCTTTTTCTATTCGCTGAAGGAAAACCATAATGTGGACACACAGATGTTTCCCATGAAATATGACAACAATTATTAAGATAAGCGTGGTGGAATAAACGCAGCATTTTCTCCTAAGCCGTTGTTTGCCCAGCAGTGGGAGATGGGATTTAAAGCTGTTACTGTCCGTCGTCTGATTTAATAAAAAGTATTTCAACACATATCAGTTCAAAATATTCGTTCTTTGATCTTAATCCTCTAATATTTTGGCATTAACACAAGAATAGTTTGTACACAATATAAAACATACAATTATTAAACAATTCGTAAATAAATACAAGTGTAAAAAATAGATTAGCATAACTTATATAAACTGTTAAGATTTCTAGAAATTTGTGTTCGAATGTTTCGTTTTTGCACAGACAGACGTGTCCTCGTGTGTGTAGAGCTTAATTCCGTCGCCATTAGTCCACTCCAGCTTGCAAAAGCCGAGTGTTTGTGAATTATTAATATGTTTAGACGTGTTCTGAACAATATTCAAAATGATAAATTAATAAAAGTTGTCTCAATTAGTCGAGAGTATATTCAATGACAAAGTCCCAATTAAAGCGGAAACCATCGAAAAATCTAACAAAGGAAATCTCAGTAGTAAAGGTTACATAATCCCAGTGACTGAGGTGTTTCAATTCAAAAGTGTTGTGACTTTACAGTTAACAGAAATAGAGACTTATCCTACATCCAGGGTCCTCTTAACGAGTTACATGGAATTTGGTTTAGCTTTAAATCCGTGAAAAATTTTTTGTACAGATAGAATTTTTATAATTTTCTTCGTTTGACCGATCGTCATCACCAGCTCCTTCGGTTCCTTTTTCGAATGTTCGTTCACGTGTATAGTATACTTCATCACGCCGGACGCTGGTGCCACTCCTTTTTGGTTAACACCGACCGCCATTGCGCAAGCGTACTTTATATTAATTTAATTTAATATAATATTTTCTGATTTTTACTCGGTTTAATCGCCTTGCTCACTTCGTAAGTCGTTGTTTCGTGAGTTCTTCGTCTGTGGACCAAGGGATATTTGTTATTTTATTCCCAAAAAAATAAGATTTTAAGCTATTTCATTTTGAATATTTATAAAAGAGTATTTAAAACTCGATATATTTTACATAATGATAGTTTACCATAAATTTTGAAATAACACTTACCAAGCTTCAAAAACACTTTTATTCACGAAATGCTCCCATAAAAACACAGTTTTGATCAAAACACACAAGACTAAGCAATTGAAACAATTTCCAGTGAATTTAATAATTTAAATCACGTTTCAAAATGTCGACAATGTGTCACACCCCAAACTCGTCCTTAGTAGTGACGTTTGCTTTTGCGTATTGATCGTTAAAATTTTGCACCGGTTCGGAAAATTGCACTCAACCTTGAGAAGGATATTCTGAATGAATTCAAACATGAGATAAAATAAACGTATCGCTTAAAAGGAAATGATGAGTTTTTATCGAATCATAATAAAAGAAATGACTTCTATTTTTCTATACCATAAAGGACTTAGGTAAAGAAAAATAGAAGAATAAGAGAAGTTTTTTTAAACCAATCTTTAGTTTTCAGTTAATATAAAATTAATACTAAATGTACTTTCCACTGTCATATTACTTTTATATTCATAATAAAGAAAAAGATGATAAAATCAAGGCTTCTTGGGATGTACAGTGTTTACTGTGAACCTATAGAGAATAATTTGTCTATGGAATTAACTTTAGGAAGTAGACAATATGTCTATTTAGATTTGGAAGTGTCAAATACTTTAGATTTTTTTTTCGATAAAATACTCACCGAAATAACTTCCTATGGGGCATTTACATGCACCTGATCCATAATATTATTTAGGACGACGCCCCATATATAGCAGGGATGTTATGGAACTCCGTAACCGTAATCGAAACTATCGAATATCCGAAATAAACATACATATTTGTTTTATGGTATCGTGCAAATGGGCCACCTGATGGTTAGTGGTCACCATCGCCCATAAACAATGGTGCTGCAAGAAATAATAACCATTCCGTACATAACCACCAACCTCAGGAACTAAGATGTTATGTCCCTTGTGCCTGTAGTTACACAGGCTCACTCACCCTTCACATACACTTACATTGTGCATCGAAAATGTAAGAAATTTCTATAAACTGTGGTGATCACTTACCATCAGGTGGCCCATCGTACGGCGAACTATATACTCAAATCAAATCTGTAGAATATTGAATCGGAATAATAATTTAAGAAAATAATTATACGCAGTAATACCAATATAGATATAGATAGATACACCCAATGAAATGCTGATGAAATCACACGCAAATATTGAGTAATTTAATAGACTGCGTGTTTAGCCTTGACCTATTTCCAGACCTTCATGAAAAGAGATCAAATGTCAGATAATTTTAGGTTTCCTTGAGAACAGATTCTTGGTGATTCTTCCATATTCTATATATTTTTATCGAAATAGGCAGGCAACCTAGAAAATTGGCCACGTCATGGTGGGCAGTTACCAAAGCACTTAGCCGCATACCTGAAACCTATATTATTAAAACCAGGGTACATCATAAACATTCCCCAACAGGCTTGCATAGAGCCCAACCACCAAGTTATATTAAATGTTGTAAATTAATTCAAATAAAAAGTTAAAAGCCAGAATTGCTTTGGTTAGCCCCAAGAATTATGAAATCTAAAAACATATACCACAATCCAAGTGGATTATAGAAGAAGAAGTCTATAACAAATTCATCTAAATTCGTTTAATTTTGTCACATTTATTTATATTTTATCGATAAAAAGTACATACGTCTAAATGGACCTGGTGGTAAGTTGTAGCCATCGTCCACCGTACTTAGCCAATGCACCACTCACCTTGGGAGGTAAGATTTTAGGTGCCTTCTTGTAGTAATACTGCCACGTTCACCCATCAAACTAGAACACAACAATACTGAGCATTGCTGCTTGGCGGTAGAGTATGACGAGTGTCTGGGCTCGCGCAAAGCCCTAACCTAACCTAACCTAACACCAAGTAAGCCATGTCTCTATCCTATCTAATTTGATGAACATTTACTCTTTCTTAAATAAGGTTCGATGATCTTTTTTTGTCACGGTCGCTAATCTTAATGCCTAATAAATCGGCGGAAGAAACTCAGAGGAATAACCCTTTCGATAATATAATTAGTGACTTCATATAGATAATAGCACACCTTGGAAATAAAACGATCACCTCCTGCCTATATCTATATTAAATTTAACATTATGCACAGTTATAAAATAAGATAAAACCGAGTTTCAGAATTCGCCAGTCATTATCAGATCTGGATAATTTCCTTTCCGAACTGGTGGTTGATTAATAAGTAATTTTACGTAAGGAATTTAAATTCGAATTTGAAAAATTTTAATAAAACTATAGTGTTAATATTTGCTCTATTTGATGGATGTACTTAAAAAGAATTCCCTTAGGTGGGGAGAGGGGTGATGAGATAGGATTAAACGTATTTTGTAAAAAATATCTTCGTGGCATAATAATTCGTTCGTGTACCTTAGAATTGTTTCAAATAAAACCTTTTTTTATAATTACATTCAACTAATAATAGTCGCAAGCATTAGGTGCTGGCGTGGCCATTATCTTCAAACAATAAACAAAATTAACCTTTAACTTTGAAAAAAAAAACCAAATTACTTTTTCGCCAAATCGTAGATGTCTTTAACCATTTATTAACTAATTTGGATATTAATTATCACAAGCTATTTTTTATTGAAGTACTTAATAACAATACTAGCTCCGGTCCTCGGCCTCTTTCGTATAGATTTCAGTTTTAATTCGGAATTCTTGTTTTATATAACACACAACACAAATAACCTTTATCATAAATCGATGAAACTAAAAACACAGAATATCAACGAGGAATGTACAAGTCACGGCCTTATCGCTATGGCAGCGATATGTTAGGAAACTTTAAGAAAAAAAACTGTTAAGGTGGGATATATTCCTCAAATGTGTGCACACATATTATAAGAACATCTCTATAGTAATCTTCCAATGAGACAACAATCTGACAAGAAAATGGCTTTACGTTTTCTGAGGCAGCAATCAAAGTGCAAGATCGAAGTACAAGATGCTGTTAAGAATTTCTGTCAGGAAAATTTACGGACCCTTGGAAGAAAGTCTGTCTCCAGCATGAGAAAAACCTAAAGAAAATTATATTAATAATAACAGAAAATTGGCATCGCAGGGACATTAGTTTTATTGCTGGCAATACTGAATACCGCTGGAAATTATTCCCACATAACTTGCTGGTTAGGCCGCAAACTTATAAACTAATGTCCCTGCGATGCCAATTTCCTGCATGGATTGGATCTACGGGTTCGTTTTGACAGAACGCATATTACGCTCAATATCCAAGACTTTTTCTGCCTCGCACAACCACTCTGTGGAACCAGCTTTCGCCGGCGGTTTTTCCGAACCGATACGATTTGGGAACCTTCAAAAAAAGAGCGTACTTATTCCTAAAAGGCAAAGGCAACGCACTTGCAACCTCCCTGGTGTTGCAGATGTCCATGGGCGGTGGTAATCACTTTCCATCAGGTGAGCCTCGTGCTCGTTTGCCCCCAATAACATAAAAAAAAAGTAATTTTATGATCACCTATTTCAACGGTTTGTACCAAAAAATGCGTACATATTAATATATATTTAAGAAATACTGTCGCAAAATATACCGACGAGGATGGGATTCGAACCCACGCGTGCAGAGCACATTGGATTAGCAGTCCAACGCCTTAACCACTCGGCCACCTCGTCTTGTTAAGACTTCACCAATAAAAAAGGTCTTTGTTAACTATCAATTGCCATAATTAATCTAAACTTTTATTTTATTAACTTTAAAATAAATTAATAATATACTTTATAGATAAACTGTTTCTGTTCTGTTCATTACTAACAAATGTATAGGCACTCGGTCAAATTGTACACAAACAATCCTAAGGATGGTCTTTATTACTGAAACATTTGACACACTACATCTAAATCTCGGGGCTCGGTAGTACCGCCAGCAAGAAGAGCCAAGCGAACAGGGAACGAACAGGTTTTTACAACTTGGGTTAAATTGAATACCAGATAAACAAAATTCTCGAGACATGTTGACAATAACAAAATTAATAAACCTATACAGTTTTAATAGCAAAGCTCTTATAATTTAGATTTTATTGATATCTAAATAACCCTGATTTCGTCACTGCCTCGCTGACGATCATCAAAACTCCTAGGTTATTTTCTAATGTCCTAGAATACTGAAATTTGGTATGTTAGCTAGTACTAGTTTGCACCTGCAAGCCCCCCGGTGTTGCAGATGTCTATGGTCATCATCATCATCAGCAGCAGCCCATACTCGTCCACTGCTGGACATGGCTTCTCCAAGTGCACGCCAATGTGATCTTTCTTCGCTATGGTCGCTGGTAGTCATATTCCATCAGATGAGCCTCCTGCTGGTTTGCCACCTATAATATAAAAAAATATTATTATTATTACAAAGCGTGAAACCTTTATCCCTCAATCCCTTAAACTAGGGGCTGAAAGTTAGTATGAGACTTCCGCAATTTCTCTAAATTGCGGAGTCTGATCTTTAGTCTCTACTAAAGATCAGAAAATTTACAACGAAGCTCCATACAATGTATATATAATAAAAAAAAAAAAACATTTTGTCACAAGCAAGCAAGCTTGTGTACTCGAAGGGTAAGCCAATGTGATAACTGGCACGCCAGCTTTTATTTCCCTTTTATCCTCCTCTCCATAAACGATGTAGTAACTGTTAATATTAAAATAATAATAAATTAATATTAATTTTAATTTATTAATCAGCGATAATATCCATTATTTTATTTTATTAAGTGGCAATAAGGCGACCCATTTACCGTCCGCCTACATATTATAAATTAGAAAAAAGTTAAGTTTAATAGGAATCAAAAAAACGTAGTTTAGTAGAACTATTCTGACCGTTACATGGAACTCTAACTGTCTTAATATATCAATGAATGTAAGTGTTTTATTTTTTTATTAAACATATTTTATTTGTAAAGCTAACTCACAGTCCACATATTCACAGGTGGTAGGACTTTGTTCTAGCCCGTCTGAGTAGGTACCACCCTCTCATCAGATATTCTACCGCCAAACAGCAGTCCTCAGTACTGTTGTTCCGATTTGAAGGCTGAGTGATCCAGTGTATATGTACATAACATCTTAGTTCTCGAGGTTGGTGGCGTATAGGCGATGTAAGGAATGGTTAATATTTCTTACAGCGCCAATGGCTGTTTGGCGATGGTGACCACTTACCATCAGGTGACCCATTTGCTCGTCCACCAACCGATATCATAAAAAATATTAATAATATATAATGCGTCTATTTAAGCCTCAAAATATAAAAATCTATTTTTAATATTTGAATTAATTAATTCAAGTATAACATATACTTAATATAAACATATATATGATGACAGTCGTAAATCAAGATATTAATCAATTATTATATTAAAAATAAACATTTGTTTGGTTTTCCTACGTTCGACATTATTCATTTTTTCACCTTCCTTCGTCGAGTACGACGAACTCTCATCTAGCTGATTGCGTTTCGTTACTATTTCAATAATAACTAATTAAAAACATTATAAATAATTCTGTCAATAAATAATAAAATAAAGTTTAATAATTGATTTATTACAGTTCGTTTAAAATTGTAATTAAAATAGAGCTAACTGATTGTATCGACGGAAGCAAATATTTCCAAAGTAGGTTCCATATTTATATTTCCACTAATTTTCGGCCGCGGCTGAGCTCTCACGTGAGGAGCCAGATGCTAAGTCATATTATGTATCCTTAACTAGGCGTATACAAAAAATCATAATGATCGGTTAAGAAATAGGTCTTTTATTATTAGATTCGCGTTCCCCGTTCCATTTTGTTAGATGTCAGTGCGTTTACGAGGCGCGATTTAAAAGCGTCCCAATAAATAAACATAAAAAGTAAAAAATATCGATTGGAATAGTTATTTTATACATAATATTTAAATTTAGAGATAATAAAAAAATTGTGGTTATCCACATGAACGGATCAAACATGGCAGAGAGACGCTTTCCCTGCGAATACGCTGCGCGCAGGAGCGCACAGTCCCGGTCTTCTTCAGCGGATCGGGTCTGCAGCAGCGTTCACCAACCGCTGCCGATCCGCAGCCTCCTTCTGCGACATAGAATACGCTGCGCCCCACCATCACTTTAAATATTAATTAAAAACCACTATACGAAAATGCCTAATGGAATAAAATGTTTTATTTCGATTATAAATTCCATACTAATAATAATAATAAGTTTAATTTCTTTGTTACATTCTGGTGTATTGTATATTGGTTCGACCGTGTCTTTGGTCTTGTGATGAAATCGCAGAGTACACAGCCGTAACGTATTAAGAGACACATCCTACATACATTAGAAATAACTATACTTTTGCATCATTAGAAATAACTATACTTTTGTCTAATTTCGCATCAGAATCATTGGCAACCGCAGAAAGCTATAAGTTCGATCAACATGACAATTAATATTGTACCTTAATGTAGTGATGCATATCGATAGTCCACTATCGATAGACGATCGATAGACTATCGATAGTTAAGGTGTAAGCGATACTATCGATAGTCTATCGATAGTATTGTCACGTGTCAATACTATCGATAGTATCAATACTATCGATAGTCTATCGATAGTATTGTCACGTGTCAATACTATCGATAGTATCGATACTATCGATAGTCTATCGATAGTATTGTCACGTGTCAATACTATCGATAGTATCGATACTATCGATAGCTGCACATAAGAAATACTATTGATACTATCGATAGTTTCGATAGTTTTGTGCTATCGATAGCCAGTCATTTCCGATAGTATTACTTTCTCAAAATAAGTAATTTAGTAGGACAACTATAGTGTATATTTAAATAAATTAAATTAAATATACCACAATATTTGTTTTTAGAATTAAGACTTTTGTGCCGAATAAGGAATAATGAACAATTTAAATGTAAAAATTTAAATGTAGAAATCTTGAGTGTAGTGATTAGAATACATTAATTACATTAAAAAACCAATACTATCCAAAAATCGCTGGCTATCGATAGTCCAAAACTATCGATAGTAGCCATAGTATCGCTACTACCAATAGTATTGCTTACAGAGAGCTAGCGATACTATCGTTAGTATCGATAGTATTGATCAATACGATACTATCGATAGTACTATCGATATCTTGAACAGTTTTCGAGGTCAACTATCGATAGTTTAACTATCGATAGTTCTGCAATGCTGCCTATCTATATGAATATCGGTACCGAGTCGATATTCCCACAGATTCGATATTTGTTTCGTTTTGTCAGATGATAAAAAAAGTTTCGCGCAGCACGTCTTCTTTTTCCATACTTCTCTGTCTGACGTCTTCTCACAAGTAACATTATTTTCAGCCATATCGTTTTTCACACAATCCATCCACATCCATGTTCAAGGCCCTCCTCACAACATGGTCTTCATTCCTCTGCATAACATGCCCATAATAATATTAAATGTCTTTAGCATGATTTTTAAAAAAAGAAACTAATTAAAAATGAACCGTAATAAAAACTCTTAAACCCATCCATTGTTTTTATTAAATACATACTGCAGAGGTATTCTATAAGAAGAATCTCAAAACTCACCTCAGAACACGAGCGTGAGTGTCAAAATGTGATATATGACATTGACTAATATCGTTATAAAATTTAAAGGATTCCAGCATGAAACTGGTGTTGTGTTCTGCACTAGGCGCGCATTCCATGAATATTCAGCCGCCGTACGGCGGCTGTCACTGGTGGGATCGCGGTTGCATGCCCTTGGCGATCCCGTGGCCTGCATGGTGGAAATCCGAGAATGGTTTCAGTGGGTAGGACAGGGCATTAGCACTAGCGTGCCCTGGTACGGGGCATTAGTTCCCGGGTGAGCCACATACCCGTCCCGGTGCCCCGACCGGGCGGCATATGTAAATGCATTACTCTTCGTTAAAAAAAAAGGTCTTCCTTTTATTTAGTGTGTCGTTTCGCAATTATATTCAATATAAAATATTTATACAATCGAAACATTTTCGAATAAGTAAATGTGTAATTTCTCCTACAGACAAAACCCAGAATATTATTCATAGACAACATTTATTGTGATTAGTTCCGAGCAGATACAGACACATATTAAAACATAGATTTTAAAATAAGATAACTCAATAACACTGACTCTATCATGCAAGTTGTCTAATGTATAGACATACCCACGTGTGGCCTTAGTATGCACCACTAATAATATGACGTTTATTGGCACTCATTATAAAATAATTCTCTATAAACATACACAGAGAAGTATATAGTACAGATGTTTTAAGAAGCTTTTATTTATCTTCGACAACAAAAATCAATCAATCAAAGTTTCAACTAAATATCGAATCAATCCCACTCAACGGACCGAGCTGTCATTTAGAGCATATTTTGGTGTCGGTGACATTATAATATAACATACTTATAGGTATTTTTTTAATTTAATACACGAAAGCTTGGTTTTGAAACATTTTTCTTTTTCAAGGAAACCCCCTCCAGTTTATTTTTATTATCTCTCTCAAACAAAGATGACACATTTCCATCACGAATGTAAAAAAGATCGACCGCCGCGATAGAACGATTTGATCAAAACCGAAGTTGATTTGATTGGAAGCCGCGATGGCCCAGAAGATCTGTCAATCCTTTTTCTATTCGCTGAAGGAAAACCATAATGTAAAAGGACACACGCATGTTTCCGATGAAATATGACGACAATTATTAAGATAAGCGTGGTGGTATAAACGCAGCATTTTCTCCTAAGCCGTTGTTTGCCCAGCAGTGGGAGATGGGATTTCGAGCTGTTACTGTCCGTCGTCTGATTTAATAAAAAGTATTTAGACACGTATCAGTTCAAAATATTCGTTCTTTGATATTAATCCTCTAATATTTTGACACTAACATAAGAATAGTTTATACACAATATAAAACATACAATTATTAAACAATTCGTAAATAAATACAAGTGTAGAAATAGTTTAGCGTAACTTATATAAACTGTTAAGATTTCTAGAAATTTGTGTTCGGATGTTTCGTTTTTGCGCAGACAGACGTGTCCTCGTGTGTGTAGAGCTTAATTCCATTGCCATTAAGTGTTGTGACTTTACAGTTAACAGAAATAGAGACTTATCCTACATCCAGGGTCCTCTTAACGAGTTACACTGTATTTGGTTTAGCTTTAAATCCGTGAAAAATTTTTTGTACAGATAGAATTTTTATAATTTTCTTCGTTTGACCGATCGTCATCACCAGCTCCTTCGGTTCCTTTTTCGAATGTTCGTTCACGTGTATAGTATACTTCATCACGCCGGACGCTGGTGCCACTCCTTTTTGGTTAACACCGACCGCCATTGCGCAAGCGTACTTTATATTAATTTAATTTAATATAATATTTTCTGATTTTTACTCGGTTTAATCGCCTTGCTCACTTCGTAAGTCGGCGTTTCGTGAATTCTTCGTCTGTGGACCAAGGGATATTTGTTATTTTATTCCCAAAAAAATAAGATTTTAAGCTATTTCATTTTGAATATTTATAAAAGAGTATTTAAAACTCGATATATTTTACATAATGATAGTTTACCATAAATTTTGAAATAACACTTACCAAGCTTCAAAAACACTCTTCTTCACGAAATACTAAGCAATTGAAACAATTTCCAGTGAATTTATTAATTTAAATCACGTTTCAAAATGTCGACAATGTGTCACACCCCAAACTCGTCGTTAGTAGTGACATTTGCTTTTGCGTATTGATCGTTAAAATTTCGCAACGGTTCGGAAAATTGCACTCAACCTTGAGAAGGATATTCTGAATTAACTAAAACATGAGATAAAATAAACGTATCGCTTAAAAGGAAATGATTAGTTTTTATCGAATCATAATAAAAGAAATGACTTCTATTTTCTATACCATAAAGGACTTATGAAGAAATAAGACGAGCAGCATCCCCGCATCACTTCGAGTTCCATTAAATCGACTCAAAACTTATAAACCACTAAAGAAACAGGTTACGTGTATGATAAATAAAATAATAGGTTGGCTCTTAGTGTTGCACCGTCGCTACTTCAGTGTTGAAGTTACTTCGAGAGTCCGTTATCGGCTGCGTCGATCGTACCACGTGTAAGATTTATTGTAGGAAAATGAATGTATTGCTACGGGCGTGCTATAGTTTGGAATAGTTATGTAATTACAATACAATAATAAGATTCTAGTGACTGGCGCATGTGTTTTTAAGCGAATCTTCAGTTTTCAGTTTATATAAAACTATTACATCTAAAAACAAAATGTAGGTACTTCCACCGTCATATTACTTTTAAATACATAATAAAGGAAAAGATTATAAAATCAAGGCTACTTGGGATGTACAGTGTTTACTGCGAACCTATAGAGAATAATTTGTCTATGGAATTAACTTTTGGAAGTAGACAATATGTACATTTAGATTTGGAAGTGTCAAATACTTTAGATTTTTTTTCGATAAAATACTCACCGAAATAACTTCCTATGGGGCATGTACATGCACCTGATCCATAATATTATTTATGACGACGCCCGATATATAGCAGGGATGTTATGGAACTCCGTAACCGTAATCGAAACTATCGAATATCCGAAATAAACATACATATTTGTTTTATGGTATCGCGCAAATGGGCCACCTGATGGTTAGTGGTCACCATCGCCCATAAACAATGGTGCTGCAAGAAACATTAACCATTTCTTACATTGCGGATACGCCACCAACCTCGGGAACAAAGATGTTATGTCCCTTGTGCCTGTAGTTACACTGGCTTACTCATCCTTCAATACTGCGTACTGCTGTTTGGTGGTAGAATATCTATATCGTGTGGAAAGCCACTAAATAAAAAAAGGGTTGATTGATTCTCATATCTTAGATCATTCTTAGCTTACTTTCTTTAAGTGTACACTATGCGAAAATACCATCAGGTGGCCCATTTGCTGGTCCGCCTAACCATATACTAATAAAAAATCTATAGAAGATTGAATCGGAATAATAATTTAAGAAAATAATGATACGTAGTAATGCCAATGATACACCCAATTAAATGCTGATGAAATCACACGCAAATATTGAATAATTAAATAGACTTCGTGTTCAGCCTTGACCTATTTCCAGACCTTCATGAAAAGAGATCGAATGATAGAGAATTTTAGGGTTCCTTGAGAACAGATTCTCGGTGATCATTCCAAATTCTATATATTTTTTATTGAAATAGGCAGGCAAACTAAAAAATTGGCTACGTGATGGTAGGTGGTACATAATAATAACTTAGTGAAATCACTAATGTGCCTTCAATTTTGGAAACTCAGAGTTTTTTGTGCAAGTTATTACACTGGCTAACTATTCAAACCTAAACAAGACAATACTAAGTATTGCTCTTTGGCGGTAGAATATGCGATGAGAGGGTGGTACCGTCCCCAACAGGCTTGCACAGAGCCCAACCACCAAGTGATATTATATGTTGTAAATTAGTTTAAAAAGTCGAAAGCCAGAAATGCTTTGGGTAACACCAAGAATTATGAAATCTAATAAACGCAACGCATATTACGCTCAAAATCCAAGTAATTTTATGATCACCTAGTACAACAGTTTGCCCCAAAAAATGCGTACACATTAATATATATTTAAAAAATACTGTCACAAAATATACCGACGACTGTTCATTACTAACAAATGTATAGGCACTCAATCAAATTGTACACAAACGATCCTAAGGATGGTCTCTATTTCTGATACAATTGACACATTACCTCTAACCTCGGATCTCGGTAGTACCGCCAGCAAGAAGAGCCAAGCGAACAGGGTCTACCGTTTCTCGAAGAGTTTCGTAATTTTTTTGAACCCATATAACTTGGGTTTGAATTATACCAGATAAACAAAATTCTCGGGACATGATGACAATAACAAAATTATTAATTAATTAATAAGTAAATGTGTAGTTTCTCCTACAGACAAAATGCAGAATATTATTCATAGACAACATTTATTGTGATTAGTTCCGAGCAGATACAGACACATATTAAAACATACATTTTACAATAAGATAACTCAATAACACGGACTCTATCGTGCAAGTTGTCTAATGTATAGACATACCCACGTGTGGACTTAGTATGCACCACTAATAATATGACGTTTATTGGCACTCATTATAATATAATTCTCTATGAACATACACAGAGAAGTATATAGTACAGATGTTTTAAGAAGCTTTTATTTATCTTCGACAACAAAAATCAATCAATCAAAGTTTCAACTAAATATCGAACCAATCCCACTCAACGGACCGAGCTGTCATTTAGAGCATATTTTGGTGTCGGTGACATTATAACATAACATACTCATATTTTTTTAATTTAATACACGAAAGCTTGGTTTTGAAACATTTTTCTTTTCAAAGGCCATCACCTCTAGTTTGTTTTTATTATCTATCTCAAACAAAGATGACACATGTCCATCACGAATGTAAAAAATATCGACCGCCGCGATAGAACGATTTGATCAAAACCGAAGTTTCGAAATTCTGACAAGCATTGCTAGTTTTTTATTAAAAAATAATTCCGTAACTTTGTTCACGTCTGTAAAAAGTTTGGAAGCCGCGATGGCCCAGAAGATCTGTCAATCCTTTTTCTATTCGCTGAAGGAAAACCATAATGTAAAAGGACACACGCATGTTTCCGATGAAATATGACGACAATTATTAAGGTAAGCGTGGTGGTATAAACGCAGCATTTTCTCCTAAGCCGTTGTTTGCCCAGCAGTGGGAGATGGGATTTCGAGCTGTTACTGTCCGTCGTCTGATTTAATAAAAAGTATTTAGACACGTATCAGTTCAAAATATTCGTTCTTTGATATTAATCCTCTAATATTTTGTCACTAACATAAGAATAGTTTGTACACAATATCAAACAAACAATGATTAAACAATTCGTAAATAAATACAAGTGTACAAGATAGTTTAGCATAACTTATATAAACTGTTAAGATTTCTAGAAATTTGTGTTCAGATGTTTCGTTTTTGCGCAGACAGACGTGTACTCGTGTGTGTAGAGCTTAATTCCATCGCCATTAGTCCACTCCAGCTTGCAAAAGCCGAGTGTTTGTGAACAATTAATGTGTTTAGACGTGTTCTGAACAGTATTCAAAATGATAAATTAATAAAATTTGTCTCATTTAGTAGAGTCTATTCAATGACAAAGTCCCAATTTAAGCGGAAACCATCGAAAAATCTAACAAAGGAAATCTCAGTGGTAAAGGTTACATAATCCCAGTGACTGAGGTGTTTCAATTCAAAAGTGTTGTGACTTTACAGTTAACAGAAATAGAGACTTATCCTACATCTAGGGTCCTCTTAACGAGTTACACTGTATTTGGTTTAGCTTTAAATCCGTGAAAAATTTTTTGTACAGATAGAATTTTTATAATTTTCTTCGTTTGACCGATCGTCATCACCAGCTCCTTCGGTTCCTTTTTCGAATGTTCGTTCACGTGTATAGTATACTTCATCACGCCGGACGCTGGTGCCTCTCCTTTTTGGTTAACACCGACCGCCATTGCGCAAGCGTACTTTATATTAATTTAATTTAATATAATATTTTCTGATTTTTACTCGGTTTAATCGCCTTGCTCACTTCGTAAGTCGGCGTTTCGTGAATTCTTCGTCTGTGGACCAAGGGATATTTGTTATTTTATTCCCAAAAAAATAAGATTTTAAGCTATTTCATTTTGAATATTTATAAAAGAGTATTTAAAACTCGATATATTTTACATAATGATAGTTTACCATAAATTTTGAAATAACACTTACCAAGCTTCAAAAACACTCTTCTTCACGAAATACTAAGCAATTGAAACAATTTCCAGTGAATTTATTAATTTAAATCACGTTTCAAAATGTCGACAATGTGTCACACCCCAAACTCGTCGTTAGTAGTGACATTTGCTTTTGCGTATTGATCGTTAAAATTTCGCAACGGTTCGGAAAATTGCACTCAACCTTGAGAAGGATATTCTGAATTAACTAAAACATGAGATAAAATAAACGTATCGCTTAAAAGGAAATGATTAGTTTTTATCGAATCATAATAAATGAAATGACTTCTATTTTTCTATACCATAAAGGACTTATGAAGAAATAAGACGAGCAGCATCCCCGCATCACTTCGAGTTCCATTAAATCGACTCAAAACTTATAAACCACTAAAGAAACAGGTTACGTGTATGATAAATAAAATAATAGGTTGGCTCTTAGTGTTGCACCGTCGCTACTTCAGTGTTGAAGTTACTTCGAGAGTCCGTTATCGGCTGCGTCGATCGTACCACGTGTAAGATTTATTGTAGGAAAATGAATGTATTGCTACGGGCGTGCTATAGTTTGGAATAGTTATGTAATTACAATACAATAATAAGATTCTAGTGACTGGCGCATGTGTTTTTAAGCGAATCTTCAGTTTTCAGTTTATATAAAACTATTACATCTAAAAACAAAATGTAGGTACTTCCACCGTCATATTACTTTTAAATACATAATAAAGGAAAAGATTATAAAATCAAGGCTACTTGGGATGTACAGTGTTTACTGCGAACCTATAGAGAATAATTTGTCTATGGAATTAACTTTTGGAAGTAGACAATATGTACATTTAGATTTGGAAGTGTCAAATACTTTAGATTTTTTTTCGATAAAATACTCACCGAAATAACTTCCTATGGGGCATGTACATGCACCTGATCCATAATATTATTTATGACGACGCCCGATATATAGCAGGGATGTTATGGAACTCCGTAACCGTAATCGAAACTATCGAATATCCGAAATAAACATACATATTTGTTTTATGGTATCGCGCAAATGGGCCACCTGATGGTTAGTGGTCACCATCGCCCATAAACAATGGTGCTGCAAGAAACATTAACCATTTCTTACATTGCGGATACGCCACCAACCTCGGGAACAAAGATGTTATGTCCCTTGTGCCTGTAGTTACACTGGCTTACTCATCCTTCAATACTGCGTACTGCTGTTTGGTGGTAGAATATCTATATCGTGTGGAAGGCCACTAAATAAAAAAGGGTTGATTGATTCTCATATCTTAGATCATTCTTAGCTTACTTTCTTTAAGTGTACACTATGCGAAAATACCATCAGGTGGCCCATTTGCTGGTCCGCCTAACCATATACTAATAAAAAATCTATAGAAGATTGAATCGGAATAATAATTTAAGAAAATAATGATACGTAGTAATGCCAATGATACACCCAATTAAATGCTGATGAAATCACACGCAAATATTGAATAATTAAATAGACTTCGTGTTCAGCCTTGACCTATTTCCAGACCTTCATGAAAAGAGATCGAATGATAGAGAATTTTAGGGTTCCTTGAGAACAGATTCTCGGTGATCATTCCAAATTCTATATATTTTTTATTGAAATAGGCAGGCAAACTAAAAAATTGGCTACGTGATGGTAGGTGGTACATAATAATAACTTAGTGAAATCACTAATGTGCCTTCAATTTTGGAAACTCAGAGTTTTTTGTGCAAGTTATTACACTGGCTAACTATTCAAACCTAAACAAGACAATACTAAGTATTGCTCTTTGGCGGTAGAATATGCGATGAGAGGGTGGTACCGTCCCCAACAGGCTTGCACAGAGCCCAACCACCAAGTGATATTATATGTTGTAAATTAGTTTAAAAAGTCGAAAGCCAGAAATGCTTTGGGTAACACCAAGAATTATGAAATCTAATAAACGCAACGCATATTACGCTCAAAATCCAAGTAATTTTATGATCACCTAGTACAACAGTTTGCCCCAAAAAATGCGTACACATTAATATATATTTAAAAAATACTGTCACAAAATATACCGACGACTGTTCATTACTAACAAATGTATAGGCACTCAATCAAATTGTACACAAACGATCCTAAGGATGGTCTCTATTTCTGATACAATTGACACATTACCTCTAACCTCGGATCTCGGTAGTACCGCCAGCAAGAAGAGCCAAGCGAACAGGGTCTACCGTTTCTCGAAGAGTTTCGTAATTTTTTTGAACCCATATAACTTGGGTTTGAATTATACCAGATAAACAAAATTCTCGGGACATGATGACAATAACAAAATTATTAATTAATTAATAAGTAAATGTGTAGTTTCTCCTACAGACAAAATGCAGAATATTATTCATAGACAACATTTATTGTGATTAGTTCCGAGCAGATACAGACACATATTAAAACATACATTTTACAATAAGATAACTCAATAACACGGACTCTATCGTGCAAGTTGTCTAATGTATAGACATACCCACGTGTGGACTTAGTATGCACCACTAATAATATGACGTTTATTGGCACTCATTATAATATAATTCTCTATGAACATACACAGAGAAGTATATAGTACAGATGTTTTAAGAAGCTTTTATTTATCTTCGACAACAAAAATCAATCAATCAAAGTTTCAACTAAATATCGAACCAATCCCACTCAACGGACCGAGCTGTCATTTAGAGCATATTTTGGTGTCGGTGACATTATAACATAACATACTCATATTTTTTTAATTTAATACACGAAAGCTTGGTTTTGAAACATTTTTCTTTTCAAAGGCCATCACCTCTAGTTTGTTTTTATTATCTATCTCAAACAAAGATGACACATGTCCATCACGAATGTAAAAAATATCGACCGCCGCGATAGAACGATTTGATCAAAACCGAAGTTTCGAAATTCTGACAAGCATTGCTAGTTTTTTATTAAAAAATAATTCCGTAACTTTGTTCACGTCTGTAAAAAGTTTGGAAGCCGCGATGGCCCAGAAGATCTGTCAATCCTTTTTCTATTCGCTGAAGGAAAACCATAATGTAAAAGGACACACGCATGTTTCCGATGAAATATGACGACAATTATTAAGGTAAGCGTGGTGGTATAAACGCAGCATTTTCTCCTAAGCCGTTGTTTGCCCAGCAGTGGGAGATGGGATTTCGAGCTGTTACTGTCCGTCGTCTGATTTAATAAAAAGTATTTAGACACGTATCAGTTCAAAATATTCGTTCTTTGATATTAATCCTCTAATATTTTGTCACTAACATAAGAATAGTTTGTACACAATATCAAACAAACAATGATTAAACAATTCGTAAATAAATACAAGTGTACAAGATAGTTTAGCATAACTTATATAAACTGTTAAGATTTCTAGAAATTTGTGTTCAGATGTTTCGTTTTTGCGCAGACAGACGTGTACTCGTGTGTGTAGAGCTTAATTCCATCGCCATTAGTCCACTCCAGCTTGCAAAAGCCGAGTGTTTGTGAACAATTAATGTGTTTAGACGTGTTCTGAACAGTATTCAAAATGATAAATTAATAAAATTTGTCTCATTTAGTAGAGTCTATTCAATGACAAAGTCCCAATTTAAGCGGAAACCATCGAAAAATCTAACAAAGGAAATCTCAGTGGTAAAGGTTACATAATCCCAGTGACTGAGGTGTTTCAATTCAAAAGTGTTGTGACTTTACAGTTAACAGAAATAGAGACTTATCCTACATCTAGGGTCCTCTTAACGAGTTACACTGTATTTGGTTTAGCTTTAAATCCGTGAAAAATTTTTTGTACAGATAGAATTTTTATAATTTTCTTCGTTTGACCGATCGTCATCACCAGCTCCTTCGGTTCCTTTTTCGAATGTTCGTTCACGTGTATAGTATACTTCATCACGCCGGACGCTGGTGCCTCTCCTTTTTGGTTAACACCGACCGCCATTGCGCAAGCGTACTTTATATTAATTTAATTTAATATAATATTTTCTGATTTTTACTCGGTTTAATCGCCTTGCTCACTTCGTAAGTCGGCGTTTCGTGAATTCTTCGTCTGTGGACCAAGGGATATTTGTTATTTTATTCCCAAAAAAATAAGATTTTAAGCTATTTCATTTTGAATATTTATAAAAGAGTATTTAAAACTCGATATATTTTACATAATGATAGTTTACCATAAATTTTGAAATAACACTTACCAAGCTTCAAAAACACTCTTCTTCACGAAATACTAAGCAATTGAAACAATTTCCAGTGAATTTATTAATTTAAATCACGTTTCAAAATGTCGACAATGTGTCACACCCCAAACTCGTCGTTAGTAGTGACATTTGCTTTTGCGTATTGATCGTTAAAATTTCGCAACGGTTCGGAAAATTGCACTCAACCTTGAGAAGGATATTCTGAATTAACTAAAACATGAGATAAAATAAACGTATCGCTTAAAAGGAAATGATTAGTTTTTATCGAATCATAATAAATGAAATGACTTCTATTTTTCTATACCATAAAGGACTTATGAAGAAATAAGACGAGCAGCATCCCCGCATCACTTCGAGTTCCATTAAATCGACTCAAAACTTATAAACCACTAAAGAAACAGGTTACGTGTATGATAAATAAAATAATAGGTTGGCTCTTAGTGTTGCACCGTCGCTACTTCAGTGTTGAAGTTACTTCGAGAGTCCGTTATCGGCTGCGTCGATCGTACCACGTGTAAGATTTATTGTAGGAAAATGAATGTATTGCTACGGGCGTGCTATAGTTTGGAATAGTTATGTAATTACAATACAATAATAAGATTCTAGTGACTGGCGCATGTGTTTTTAAGCGAATCTTCAGTTTTCAGTTTATATAAAACTATTACATCTAAAAACAAAATGTAGGTACTTCCACCGTCATATTACTTTTAAATACATAATAAAGGAAAAGATTATAAAATCAAGGCTACTTGGGATGTACAGTGTTTACTGCGAACCTATAGAGAATAATTTGTCTATGGAATTAACTTTTGGAAGTAGACAATATGTACATTTAGATTTGGAAGTGTCAAATACTTTAGATTTTTTTTCGATAAAATACTCACCGAAATAACTTCCTATGGGGCATGTACATGCACCTGATCCATAATATTATTTATGACGACGCCCGATATATAGCAGGGATGTTATGGAACTCCGTAACCGTAATCGAAACTATCGAATATCCGAAATAAACATACATATTTGTTTTATGGTATCGCGCAAATGGGCCACCTGATGGTTAGTGGTCACCATCGCCCATAAACAATGGTGCTGCAAGAAACATTAACCATTTCTTACATTGCGGATACGCCACCAACCTCGGGAACAAAGATGTTATGTCCCTTGTGCCTGTAGTTACACTGGCTTACTCATCCTTCAATACTGCGTACTGCTGTTTGGTGGTAGAATATCTATATCGTGTGGAAGGCCACTAAATAAAAAAGGGTTGATTGATTCTCATATCTTAGATCATTCTTAGCTTACTTTCTTTAAGTGTACACTATGCGAAAATACCATCAGGTGGCCCATTTGCTGGTCCGCCTAACCATATACTAATAAAAAATCTATAGAAGATTGAATCGGAATAATAATTTAAGAAAATAATGATACGTAGTAATGCCAATGATACACCCAATTAAATGCTGATGAAATCACACGCAAATATTGAATAATTAAATAGACTTCGTGTTCAGCCTTGACCTATTTCCAGACCTTCATGAAAAGAGATCGAATGATAGAGAATTTTAGGGTTCCTTGAGAACAGATTCTCGGTGATCATTCCAAATTCTATATATTTTTTATTGAAATAGGCAGGCAAACTAAAAAATTGGCTACGTGATGGTAGGTGGTACATAATAATAACTTAGTGAAATCACTAATGTGCCTTCAATTTTGGAAACTCAGAGTTTTTTGTGCAAGTTATTACACTGGCTAACTATTCAAACCTAAACAAGACAATACTAAGTATTGCTCTTTGGCGGTAGAATATGCGATGAGAGGGTGGTACCGTCCCCAACAGGCTTGCACAGAGCCCAACCACCAAGTGATATTATATGTTGTAAATTAGTTTAAAAAGTCGAAAGCCAGAAATGCTTTGGGTAACACCAAGAATTATGAAATCTAATAAACGCAACGCATATTACGCTCAAAATCCAAGTAATTTTATGATCACCTAGTACAACAGTTTGCCCCAAAAAATGCGTACACATTAATATATATTTAAAAAATACTGTCACAAAATATACCGACGACTGTTCATTACTAACAAATGTATAGGCACTCAATCAAATTGTACACAAACGATCCTAAGGATGGTCTCTATTTCTGATACAATTGACACATTACCTCTAACCTCGGATCTCGGTAGTACCGCCAGCAAGAAGAGCCAAGCGAACAGGGTCTACCGTTTCTCGAAGAGTTTCGTAATTTTTTTGAACCCATATAACTTGGGTTTGAATTATACCAGATAAACAAAATTCTCGGGACATGATGACAATAACAAAATTATTAATTAATTAATAAGTAAATGTGTAGTTTCTCCTACAGACAAAATGCAGAATATTATTCATAGACAACATTTATTGTGATTAGTTCCGAGCAGATACAGACACATATTAAAACATACATTTTACAATAAGATAACTCAATAACACGGACTCTATCGTGCAAGTTGTCTAATGTATAGACATACCCACGTGTGGACTTAGTATGCACCACTAATAATATGACGTTTATTGGCACTCATTATAATATAATTCTCTATGAACATACACAGAGAAGTATATAGTACAGATGTTTTAAGAAGCTTTTATTTATCTTCGACAACAAAAATCAATCAATCAAAGTTTCAACTAAATATCGAACCAATCCCACTCAACGGACCGAGCTGTCATTTAGAGCATATTTTGGTGTCGGTGACATTATAACATAACATACTCATATTTTTTTAATTTAATACACGAAAGCTTGGTTTTGAAACATTTTTCTTTTCAAAGGCCATCACCTCTAGTTTGTTTTTATTATCTATCTCAAACAAAGATGACACATGTCCATCACGAATGTAAAAAATATCGACCGCCGCGATAGAACGATTTGATCAAAACCGAAGTTTCGAAATTCTGACAAGCATTGCTAGTTTTTTATTAAAAAATAATTCCGTAACTTTGTTCACGTCTGTAAAAAGTTTGGAAGCCGCGATGGCCCAGAAGATCTGTCAATCCTTTTTCTATTCGCTGAAGGAAAACCATAATGTAAAAGGACACACGCATGTTTCCGATGAAATATGACGACAATTATTAAGGTAAGCGTGGTGGTATAAACGCAGCATTTTCTCCTAAGCCGTTGTTTGCCCAGCAGTGGGAGATGGGATTTCGAGCTGTTACTGTCCGTCGTCTGATTTAATAAAAAGTATTTAGACACGTATCAGTTCAAAATATTCGTTCTTTGATATTAATCCTCTAATATTTTGTCACTAACATAAGAATAGTTTGTACACAATATCAAACAAACAATGATTAAACAATTCGTAAATAAATACAAGTGTACAAGATAGTTTAGCATAACTTATATAAACTGTTAAGATTTCTAGAAATTTGTGTTCAGATGTTTCGTTTTTGCGCAGACAGACGTGTACTCGTGTGTGTAGAGCTTAATTCCATCGCCATTAGTCCACTCCAGCTTGCAAAAGCCGAGTGTTTGTGAACAATTAATGTGTTTAGACGTGTTCTGAACAGTATTCAAAATGATAAATTAATAAAATTTGTCTCATTTAGTAGAGTCTATTCAATGACAAAGTCCCAATTTAAGCGGAAACCATCGAAAAATCTAACAAAGGAAATCTCAGTGGTAAAGGTTACATAATCCCAGTGACTGAGGTGTTTCAATTCAAAAGTGTTGTGACTTTACAGTTAACAGAAATAGAGACTTATCCTACATCTAGGGTCCTCTTAACGAGTTACACTGTATTTGGTTTAGCTTTAAATCCGTGAAAAATTTTTTGTACAGATAGAATTTTTATAATTTTCTTCGTTTGACCGATCGTCATCACCAGCTCCTTCGGTTCCTTTTTCGAATGTTCGTTCACGTGTATAGTATACTTCATCACGCCGGACGCTGGTGCCTCTCCTTTTTGGTTAACACCGACCGCCATTGCGCAAGCGTACTTTATATTAATTTAATTTAATATAATATTTTCTGATTTTTACTCGGTTTAATCGCCTTGCTCACTTCGTAAGTCGGCGTTTCGTGAATTCTTCGTCTGTGGACCAAGGGATATTTGTTATTTTATTCCCAAAAAAATAAGATTTTAAGCTATTTCATTTTGAATATTTATAAAAGAGTATTTAAAACTCGATATATTTTACATAATGATAGTTTACCATAAATTTTGAAATAACACTTACCAAGCTTCAAAAACACTCTTCTTCACGAAATACTAAGCAATTGAAACAATTTCCAGTGAATTTATTAATTTAAATCACGTTTCAAAATGTCGACAATGTGTCACACCCCAAACTCGTCGTTAGTAGTGACATTTGCTTTTGCGTATTGATCGTTAAAATTTCGCAACGGTTCGGAAAATTGCACTCAACCTTGAGAAGGATATTCTGAATTAACTAAAACATGAGATAAAATAAACGTATCGCTTAAAAGGAAATGATTAGTTTTTATCGAATCATAATAAATGAAATGACTTCTATTTTTCTATACCATAAAGGACTTATGAAGAAATGAGACGAGCAGCATCCCCGCATCACTTCGAGTTCCATTAAATCGACTCAAAACTTATAAACCACTAAAGAAACAGGTTACGTGTATGATAAATAAAATAATAGGTTGGCTCTTAGTGTTGCACCGTCGCTACTTCAGTGTTGAAGTTACTTCGAGAGTCCGTTATCGGCTGCGTCGATCGTACCACGTGTAAGATTTATTGTAGGAAAATGAATGTATTGCTACGGGCGTGCTATAGTTTGGAATAGTTATGTAATTACAATACAATAATAAGATTCTAGTGACTGGCGCATGTGTTTTTAAGCGAATCTTCAGTTTTCAGTTTATATAAAACTATTACATCTAAAAACAAAATGTAGGTACTTCCACCGTCATATTACTTTTAAATACATAATAAAGGAAAAGATTATAAAATCAAGGCTACTTGGGATGTACAGTGTTTACTGCGAACCTATAGAGAATAATTTGTCTATGGAATTAACTTTTGGAAGTAGACAATATGTACATTTAGATTTGGAAGTGTCAAATACTTTAGATTTTTTTTCGATAAAATACTCACCGAAATAACTTCCTATGGGGCATGTACATGCACCTGATCCATAATATTATTTATGACGACGCCCGATATATAGCAGGGATGTTATGGAACTCCGTAACCGTAATCGAAACTATCGAATATCCGAAATAAACATACATATTTGTTTTATGGTATCGTGCAAATGGGCCACCTGATGGTTAGTGGTCACCATCGCCCATAAACAATGGTGCTGCAAGAAATATTAACCATTTCTTACATTGCGGATGCGCCACCAACCTCGGGAACTAAGATGTTATGTCCCTTGTGCCTGTAGTTACACTGGCTTACTCATCCTTCAATACTGCGTACTGCTGTTTGGTGGTAGAATATCTATATCGTGTGGAAGGCCACTAAATAAAAAAAGGGTTGATTGATTCTCATATCTTAGATCATTCTTAGCTTACTTTCTTTAAGTGTACATTATGCGAAAATACCATCAGGTGGCCCATTTGCTGGTCCGCCTAACCATATACTAATAAAAAATCTATAGAAGATTGAATCGGAATAATAATTTAGAAAATAATGATACATAGAAATGCCAATGATACACCCAATTAAATGCTGATGAAATCACACGCAAATATTGAATAATTTAATAGATTGCGTGTTCAGCCTTGACCTATTTCCAGACCTTCATGAAAAGAGATCGAATGATAGAGAATTTTAGGGTTCCTTGAGAACAGATTCTCGGTGATCATTCCAAATTCTATATATTTTTTATTGAAATAGGCAGGCAAACTAAAAAATTGGCTACGTGATGGTAGGTGGTTACCACCACACATAGCCACATACCTGACACCTATATTATAAAAAACCTGGGTACATCATAAAACAACCTAGGTACATAATAATAACTTAGTGAAATCACTAATGTGCCTTCAATTTTGGAAACTCAGAGTTTTTTGTGCAAGTTATTACACTGGCTATCTATTCAAACCTAAACAAGACAATATTAAGTATTGCTCTTTGGCGGTAGAATATGCGATGAGAGGGTGGTACCGTCCCCAACAGGCTTGCACAGAGCCCAACCACCAAGTGATATTATATGTTGTAAATTAGTTTAAAAAGTCGAAAGCCAGAAATGCTTTGGGTAACACCAAGAATTATGAAATCTAATAAACGCAACGCATATTACGCTCAAAATCCAAGTAATTTTATGATCACCTACTTCAACGGTTTGCCCCAAAAAAAGCGTACATATTAATACATATTTAAGAAATACTGCCGCAAAATACACCGACGAGGATGGGATTCGAACCCACGCGTGCAGAGCACATTGGATTAGCAGTCCAACGCCTTAACCACTCGGCCACCTCGTCTTGTTATGACTTCACCAATAAAAAAGATCTTTGTTACCTATCAATTGCCATAATTAATCTAAACTTTTATTTTATTAACTTTAAAATATATTAATAATATACTTTATAGATAAACTGTTTCTGTTCTGTTCATTACTAACAAATGTATTATTATTGTAGGCACTTAGTAAAATTGTACACAGACGATCCTAAGGATGGACTCTATTTCTGATACAATTGACACATTACCTCTAACCTCGGCTCTCGGTAGTACCGCCAGCAAGAAGAGCCAAGCGAACAGGGTCTACCGTTTCTCGAAGAGTTTCGTAATTTTTTTGAACCCATATAACTTGGGTTTGAATTATACCAGATAAACAAAATTCTCGGGACATGATGACAATAACAAAATTATTAATTAATTAATAAGTAAATGTGTAGTTTCTCTTACAGACAAAATGCAGAATATTATTCATAGACAACATTTATTGTGATTAGTTCCGAGCAGATACAGACACATATTAAAACATACATTTTACAATAAGATAACTCAATAACACTGACTCTATCGTGCAAGTTGTCTAATGTATAGACATACCCACGTGTGGCCTTAGTGTGCACCACTAATAATATGACGTTTATTGGCACTCATTATAATATAATTCTCTATGAACATATACAGAGAAATATATAGTATAGATGTTTTAAGGAGATTTGTTTATCTTCGACAACAAAAATCAATCAATCAAAGTTTCAACAAAATATCGAACCAATCCCACTCAACGGACCGAGCTGTCATTTAGAGCATATTTTGGTGTCGGTGACATTATAATATAACATACTCATATTTTTTTTAATTTAATACACGAAAGCTTGGTTTTGAAACATTTTTCTTTTTCAAGGAAACCCCCTCCAGTTTATTTTTATTATCTCTCTCAAACAAAGATGACACATTTCCATCACGAATGTAAAAAAGATCGACCGCCGCGATAGAACGATTTGATCTAAACCGAAGTTTCGAAATTCTGGCAAGCATTGCTAGTTTTTTAACTCGATAACTAATAAAAACCTTTCTACTTCAAGAAAACCTCGTCCAATTTTCTTTAAATTCCGTAACTTGGGTCACGTCTGTAAAAAAGTTTGGAAGCCGCGATGGCCCAGAAGATCTGACAATCCTTTTTCTATTCGCGTTGAGGTAAAACCATAATGTGGACACACGCATGTTTCCCATGAAATTCGACAACAATTATAAAGATAAACGTGGTAGAATAAACGCAGCATTTTCTCCTAAGCCGTTGTTTGCCCAGCAGTGGGAGATGGGATTTCGAGCTGTTACTGTCCGTCGTCTGATTTAATAAAAAGTATTTCGACACGTGTCAGTTCAAAATATTCGTTCTTTGATATTAATCCTCTAATATTTTGACACTAACATAAGAATAGTTTGTACACAATATAAAACATACAATGATTAAACAATTCGTAAATAAATACAAGTGTAAAAATAGTTTTGGCATAACTTATATAAACTGTTAAGATTTCTAGAAATTTGTGTTCGGATGTTTCGTTTTTGCGCAGACAGACGTGTCCTCGTGTGTGTAGAGCTTAATTCCATTGCCATTAAGTCCACTCCAGCTTGCAAAAGCCGAGTGTTTGTGAACTATTAATATGTTTAGACGTGTTCTGAACAATATTCAAAATGATAAAATAATAATAGTTGTCTCATTTAGTCGAGAGTCTCTTCAATGACAAAGTCCCAATTAAAGCGGAAACCATCGAAAAATTTAACAAAGGAAATTTCAGTCGTAAAGGTTACATAATTCCAGTGACTGAGGTGTTTCAATTCAAAAGTGTTGTGACTTTACAGTTAACAGAAATAGAGACTTATCCTACATCCAGGGTCCTCTTAACAAGTTACATGGAATTTGGTTTAGCTTTAAATCCGTGAAAAATTTTTTGTACAGATAGAATTTTTATAATTTTCTTCGTTTGACCGATCGTCATCACCAGCTCCTTCGGTTCCTTTTTCGAATGTTCGTTCACGTGTATAGTATACTTCATCACGCCGGACGCTGGTGCCACTCCTTTTTGGTTAACACCGACCGCCATTGCGCAAGCGTACTTTATATTAATTTATTTTAATATAATATTTTCTGATTTTTACTCGGTTTAATCGCGTTGCTTACTTCGTACTTTCGTGAGTCGTCGTTTCGTGAGTTCTTCGTCTGTGGACCAAGGGATATTTGTTATTTTGTACACAAAAGAAATAATAAAGATTTTAAGCTATTTCGTTTTGAATATTTATAAAAGAGTATTCAAATCTCAATATTTTTTACATAATGATACTCTACCACAAATTTACAATTAACACTTACCAAGCTTACCAAGCAAAAACACTTTTCTCTAGGAAATGCCTCCAAAATAAACACAGTTTTAATCTAAACACACAAAACAAAGCAATTGAAACAATTTCTAGTGAATTTATTAATTTAAATCACGTTTCAAAATGTCGACAATGTGTCACACCCCAAACTCGTCGTTTACAGTGACATTTGCTTTTGCGTATTGATCGTTAAAATTTTGCACTGGTTCGGAAAATTGCACTCAACCTTGAGAAGGATATTCTGAGTTAACTAGAACATGAGATAAAATAAACATATCGCTTAAAAGGAAATGATTAGTTTTTATCGAATCATAATAAAAGAAATGACTTCTATTTTCTATACCATAAAGGTCCTACGAAGAAATAAGACGAGCAGCATCCCCGCATGACATCGAGTTCCATTAAATTCTATGGGGCATGTACATATACCTGATCAATACATTATTTATGACGTCGCCCCATATATATATTTGTTCTATAGTATCGGTTAGGCGGTCGTGCAAATGGGCCACCTGATGGTAAGTGGTCACCACCGCCCATAGACAAAGGCGCTGTAAGAAATATTAACCATTCTTTACATCGCCTATACGCTACCGACCTTGGGAACTAAGATGTTATGTCCCTTGTGCCTGTAGTTATACTGGCTTACTCACCCTTCAAACGGCAACACAACAGTACTAAATACCGCTGTTCGGCGGAAGAATATCTGTTGGGTGGGTGGTACCTACCCAGACGGGCTTGCACAAAGCCCTACCATCAAGTAAAGGAAGTAAAAAATTTCTATCCGTAACCGTAACCGATTTTTTTATTGTAATTTTATTTTCGCATAGTGTACATTTTATTTAGTGGCCTTACACACGATATAGATATTCTACCACCAAACGCAGTACGCAATATGCAGACACTGCTGCGCCCCAGTATAACTTTAAATATAAATTAAAAACCACTATACGAAAATGTCTAATGGAATAAAATGATTTATTTCGATTTTAAATTTCATACTAATAATAATAAGTTTATTAATTTCTTTGTTATATTCTGGTGTATTATTTATTAATTCGACCGTGTCTTTGGTCTTGTGATTAAATGGCAGAGTACACAACCGTTACGTATTAAGAGACACATCCTACATACGTTAGAAATAACTATACTTTTGTCCAATTTCGCATCAGAATCATTGCCAACCGCAGAAAGCTATAAGTTCAAACAACATGACAAATGAAATTGTACCTAAATGTAATGTATATCTGTCGGTACCGAGTCGATATTCCCACAGAATCGATAATCGTACAGAATCGATGTTTGTTTCGTTTTGTCAGTTGATAATTTTTTTTCGAATTTACTAATTCTATATTTAATGGCGACATCATTAAACAACTAACCGTGTATCACGGCTAATTATTATAGCTATAATAACACTAAGGTTCTGTGCCACTGTGTGTAAGTAAGTCTAAAACGGACAGCATACATACGTTACACAACTCATCATCCTCTTGCCCTTATCCCAATTTTATTTGGGATCGGCGCAGCATGTCTTCTTCTTCCATACTTCTCTATCTGACGTCATCTCACAAGTAACATTCTTTCCAGCCATATCGTCTTTCACACAATCCATCCATCGTTTCTTTGGTCGTCCCCTTCCTTTAAATCCATCCACATCCATGTTCAAGACCCTCCTCACAACATGGTCTTCATTCCTCCGCATAACATGCCCATAATAATACTAAATGCCTTTAACACGATATTTAAAAAAAGTTAATAAATTGAAAATGAACCGTAATAAAAACTCTTAATCTTATCTTATCTTAACCCATCCATTGTTTTTATTAAGTACATATTGCAGAGGTATTCTATAAGAATAATCTCGAAACTCACCTCAGAACACGAGCGTGAGTGTCAAAGTGTGATATGTGACATTGACTAATATCGTTATAAAATTTAAAGGATTCCAGCATAAAACTGGTGTATCGACGTAAATCGATTTGGATAAAACAGATACATAATAGCATAAACTGTATATAAAAATCACCTGCAGTTTTCTATCTTTATATCTTCCATCTCTTGTTTATATTTTCTTTCTCGTTCGTTTATTTGGGCGCACTTTGTACACGCCCGTCTGGGTAGTTGCCACTCACTCAGCATATATTTTACCGCTAAGCAGCAATACTTGTTGGGTCCCGGTCTTAAGGGTGAGTGCACCAGTGTGGCTACAGGTGAGAAGATATCATAGTTTCCAAGGTTGGGGTAGCATTGGCTTTGTAGGTTTATATCATGTAGGTCTTCCTTTTATTTGATGTGTCGTTTCGCAATTATATTCAATATAAAATATTTATAAAATCGAAACATTTTCGGAAAAAATAGCCCTACTAATATTCTTTCTCAATTTCATTATTTTGAAATATTTTGTATATTTTAGGAAATAAGTAAATGTGTAGTTTTTCCTCATGAAACAACTCCTCACAGACAAAATGCAGAATATTATTCATAGACAACATTTATTGTGATTAGTTCCGAGCAGATACAGACACATATTAAAACATAGATTTTACAATAAGATAACTCAATAACACTGACTCTATCATGCAAGTTGTCTAATCTATAGAAATACCCACGTGTGGCCTTAGTATGCACCACTAATAATATGACGTTTATTGGCACTCATTATAAAATAATTCTCTATAAACATACACAGAGAAGTATATTGTACAGATGTTTTAAGAAGCTTTTATTTATCTTCGACAACAAAAATCAATCAAATTCTGGCAAGCATTGCTAGTTTTTTAACTCGATAACTTATAAAAACCTTTCTACTTCAAGAAAACCTCGTCCAATTTTCTTTAAATTCCGTAACTTTGATCACGTCTGTAAAAAAGTTTGGAAGCCGCGATGGCCCAGAAGATCTGTCAATCCTTTTTCTATTCGCGTTGAGGTAAAACCATAATGTGGACACACGGATGTTTCCCATGAAATTCGACAACAATTATAAAGATAAACGTGGTGGAATAAACGCAGCATTTCCTCCTAAGCCGTTGTTTGCCCAGCAGTGGGAGATGGGATTTCGAGCTGTTACTGTCTGTCGTCTGATTTAATAAAAAGTATTTCGACACGTATCAGTTCAAAATATTCGTTCTTTCTCTAATATTTTGGCACTAACATAAGAATAGTTTGTACACAATATAAAACATACAATGATTAAACAATTCGTAAATAAATACAAGTGTAAAAATAGTTTAGCATAACTTATATAAACTGTTAAGATTTCTAGAAATTTGTGTTCGGATGTTTCGTTTTTGCGCAGACAGACGTGTCCTCGTGTGTGTAGAGCTTAATTCCATTGTCTCTTCAATGACAAAGTCCCAATTAAAGCGGAAACCATCGAAAAATCTAACAAAGGAAATCTCAGTCGTAAAGGTTACATAATCCCAGTGAGTGAGGTGTTTCAATTCAAAAGTGTTGTGACTTTACAGGTAACAGAAATAGAGACTTATCCTACATCCAGGGTCCTTTTAACGAGTTACATGGAATTTGGTTTAGCTTTAAATCCGTGAAAAATTTTTTGTACAGATAGAATTTTTATAATTTTCTTCGTTTGACCGATCGTCATCACCAGCTCCTTCGGTTCCTTTTTCGAATGTTCGTTCACGTGTATAGTATACTTCATCACGCCGGACGCTGGTGCCACTCCTTTTTGGTTAACACCGACCGCCATTGCGCAAGCGTACTTTATCTTAATTTATTTTAATATAATATTTTCTGATTTTTACTCGGTTTAATCGCCTTGCTCACTTCGTAAGTCGTCGTTTCGTGAGTTCTTCGTCTGTGGACCAAGGGATATTTGTTTTTTTATACACAAAAAAAATAAGATTTTAAGCTATTTCATTTTGAATATTTATAAAAGAGTATTTAAAACTCGATATATTTTACATAATGATACTTTACCATAAATTTTGAAATAACACTTACCAAGCTTCAAAAACACTCTTCTTCTCGAAATACTAAGCAATTTAAACAATTTCCAGTGAATTTATTAATTTAAATCACGTTTCAAAATGTCGACAATGTCTCTCGTCTCGTCGTTAACAGTGACATTTGCTTTTGCGTATTGATCGTTAAAATTTCGCAACGGTTCGGAAAATTGCACTCAACCTTGAGAAGTATATTCTGAATTAACTAAAACATGAGATAAAATAAACGTATCGCTTAAAAGGAAATGATTAGTTTTTATCGAATAATAATAAAAGAAATGACTTATATTTTCTATACCATAAAGGACTTATGAAGAAATAAGACGAGCAGCATCCCCGCATCACTTCGAGTTCCATTAAATCGACTCAAAACTTATAAACCACTAAAGAAACAGGTTACGTGTATGATAAATAAAATAAGAGCTTGGCTCTAAGTGTTATGCCGTTGCTATTTCAGTGTTAAAGTTTCCCAAAAACGCTGAATCGGCGCCTTGAGAGTCCATTATCGGCTGCGTCGATCGTACCACGTGTAAGGTTTGTTGTAGGAAAATTATGTATTGCTACGGGCGTGCTATAGTTTGGAATAGGTATGTAATTACAATACAATAATAAGATTCTAGTGACTGGCGCATGTGTTTTTTAGCGAATCTTCAGTTTTCAGTTTATATAAAACTCCTACATCTAAAAACAAAATGTAGGTACTTCCACCGTCATATTACTTTGAAATACATAATAAAGGAAAAGATGATAAAATCAAAACTACTCGTGATGTACAGTGTTTACTGTGAACCTATAGAGAATAATTTGTCTATGGAATTAACTTTTGGAAGTAGACAATATGTCTATTTAGATTTGGAAGTGTCAAATACTTCAGAAACTTTTTTCGATAAAATACTCACCGAAATAACGTCCTATGAGGCATTTACATGCACCTGATCTATAATATTATTTATGACGACGCCCGATATATAGCAGGGATGTTATGGAACTCCGTAACCGTAATCGAAACTATCGAATATGTGAAATTAACATACATATTTGTTTTATGGTATCGGTAGGCGGTCGTGCAAATGGGCCACCCGATGGTTAGTGGTCACCATTGCCCATAGACAATGGTGCTGCAAGAAATATTAACCATACCCTACATAACCAATGTGTAACCAACCTCGGGAACTAAAATGTTATGTACCTTGTGCCTGTAGTTACACTGGCTCACTCACCCTTCTAACCGGAACACAACAGTACTAAGTATTGCTGTTTGGCGGTAGAATATCTGATGAGATCCGTAACCGCAACTGATAAATGTTTTTTTATAGTAATTATATTTTCACGTAGTGTACGCTTAAAGAAAGTAGCTAAAATTGTTTTCTAATGCTCTTTGCTTGTTCTGTGATTGTACCCAATACCAAATAATTTGCAATTTCTAAGCAATCTTATATTCGCAACAGAAACTATTCGAAACCATCGGAAAATTCGTAACCGTATCTGAAACCGGTTAAATATTGTTCATATATCCGTATTCATATAAAACCCATAAACCCATCCCTGATATATATTGCATTAACTTTTAAGAAGTGTTCTGAAACGGGCTGATTTCTTGATTTATTAAAATTATTAGGTATTAACAATTTTTAAAAGTAGAAATATAAGCAATTGTTGTAATTATAGGCCTATATGTCCGTTGTTGAGTAAAATATTAAAAAAAAAAAAAACGATTATTCGAAGTTTTATTCGCATTTTATCGAATTCGAAAATTCGAAGCGTCATTAGAGGAATTGTTTACGGGCCGCCTTGCGATGTAAAAAGTCGCAGGATCGATCCTGACCCCTTGGGCTATTGACGTCCCCACTCCTAACAAAAGTGAAAAACTTAAAAGGAGGGGTAAATACGAATATTAGTGATTCCTTAATTAATTTGGTGCATTGCTAGTATTATTATTTTTTTTCGGAACAAATCGGCTTTATTATTCGATCGCTCATCAACTGATGCTGAAATGGCACTATTTAGACGTATCATATTCAATGCTATTGGCGTATTCAGTGTGAAAAAAGAATCTTAGTTTTAATTTTCAACACATTCGAAATAAAAATACATATTATTAAAAGCGATTGGTTAGAATGTTTTCTAAAGTAATAACCAGGCTTGTTAACTTACACCGAATAATATTATGCCAAAAAAAAAAATTTTTTTTTTTTTTTCATAATGTCATATACGAGTATATGATAACAATATGATTTAATTGTAATCAATTTAAAAACAGTATACTTAAGGCACATCACTAGTTTAGAGTCAAATAAATTTATACAATCACTAGCTACGTTTTAATGACAACTGACACTGACAGAGAGATGTTAAATTTTAACAATATTTTGCTTTGCCGCTCAATTGACAATTAAATTGTATAGTATAGTGTTATAAGTCTGGTATTTTTTATATATTATTGTGCATTTGTATAATAATTTAATTAAATAAATTGTTTAGTATTGTGTTAAAGTCAATATAGTATATAAACTTGCTATAAGTTTTTAATCATTTGTATGTCATAAAGGTAAAACTTAAAAAGAATTTTTGTTTAAAATAATCGTGTATATTTTGATAAACTGGAAGTAATAATTATTTAAACGTTGTAAGGAATTAATGCGTTTTTAGTGATCAAATCTTTCATATTCTTTTACATATATGCCCACTATGGATAATTATACATTATCATAAAAACGATTTTTGATTTTATTTTAAAATGAAAAATTTAAAACAACTAACATGAATAAAATTGTAATGTTTGTATATTTAAATTAACTTAACTTTTCATTTTAAAATAAAATCAAAAATAGTTTTTATGATAATGTATAATTATCTATAGCTGGCATATATGTGAAGGAATATGAAAGATGCTTGCCTGCCTGCCTCTCTGGATTCCAGATCACCAGTTTCAGTTTTAAGGGTTAATGTTATGATATAGTTACGGCCTCATGGAATAACATCTGAACTGTCATTGAGCTATATGCCCAAATATTTAGACTACCTTTCAATTCTTATTCTAGTGTTTATGTTTATTAGCAAAGCGGACTACTGACCATAAGGTACCTATTTGTGATTGGCTTTATAATTATGACTTCTTGGTAGAATCTACATTCTAAGCCGGTGGTACTTCTAAGTGATAAAAAGTACTTGACAAGCCCGCTTGAATAAAATATATTTTGGTTAAGACTTGAAAATTATCTTATAATTAGTAATAAATAAAACAATGTAACGCACAACACATCTTTTATTACACAAAGCAGTAGATCACATACACTTATAACTTAATGCGAGCTCCTCGCATTTGTTTATTATTAAATATTTAATACTCTTTCAAAGTGATGTAGGCGGCGAAATTTAAATACATTGTTATTGATAATCAGGTTCAAGGAATTATGGGTGGTTACTATTGTTCCATAAAAACATTTAAAAATAAAATGGAATTTCTTTTTTAGGTCCAATTATTTTTGTTATATTCTACACTTAAATTTTGGACATCAATCCGTCGCTGTATTTATAAATATGGTAATCAAATTTCGCTAACTACAGATTAAAAATGCAATGCATTTGATTAAATACTAACTTTAACAGGCATTGGAAGCCTCAGCTGAACCATATATTATATATTTTTTTATTTTAAAACACATTATATTCCGAAGTATAGAATTTTTTTGTAAAAGTCAAAAAATTATGCATATTTATTGTTCAACCAAAGATTTTCGTCTAATACAATACAAATTTTACAACTATTACATTACACATAAGGGCAGATAAATTTACATATTTTTAAACATCACAGATTTCGTACACAACTGAAAAATGCCTTATAATTGATTTTTATAAATATTTAATCTAAAACTAATTTAAAATATATATATAGTAATTAATTTCACTTGAAAGTTGAAAATGGAATGGCACAATTTTTTAATGTCTTTTAGACTTTATATTTTTGCACAATTTTCAATACTTATTAACTAAAATCATTATTTTGGAATGAGTTCAACAATCACAAGCCTTGATTAGAATAATTTGGAAAATTTAGAGTGCTAATGACAACTAAAAATTTGGTACTACTCTAGTAACTTTGATGCAAGCTTATGTAAAAGTCAAAAATATAAAGCAAATATCATTTTTGAATAAATAAATTACCAGCTTATATCTAGAATCTAGAATTTAATGGCTTTATACATGTTTCACGGCAGTGACGACAAATTTGTCAAAAATAAATATACAGAGTTGCAACACAAGCAAAGAAAAATTTATTATACAAACATTCAATTTTAAATAATTATATTACGCCTTTCAATATAATGTCCTGTAGCATTTTAGTGTTACCAGTTAAAATATTTTGTAATCGTGCAACACCAAAATTAATTGAATTTTAATTATTAATTACATTTAAGGATTGTATATTAAATATAATTCCTAACATTAATTAAAAATAAAAGCGTCGTCATCAACACTCTATATAAAAAAAAAATAATACTAAAACTGGTGTTAGAATAAATAGTTTCAATCAATTGTACTATATTATTTTCTAGCTTATATTTAGGCACAACCTTTGTGACCTTGATAATACAAGATGGCGTTTAACCAGTTTGAACTGGTTTAAAAAATAAATAAAATATAATTTATTTCGTATACGGAAGCACCATATATACAGTTAGTTGACTAAAATTAAAATACTGTAGCAATCATTTCCGATTTTGCTAGTCTTTTAAATACTATCGACTATAGCTGTCTCGTTCTTCTACCTTCTATCTCCTTCGAGTCGTTGTTACCTATTACAAACAAACTATGGATAAATTTATTTAATTATTTTTTGTTTGATAATTTTTTTTTTTTAGTAAAGATATAAGCTCAGTTGTCGCCCGCGGCTTTGGCCGCCTTTTTGGGATTGGTCGACAGGTGTTAGTCATAAAAAGCCTATATCTTTTCATGAAGTTCAAGCTTGCTTCCATCAAATTCGGTTCAGAGGTTCGGCTTTGAAGGAGCAAAAGACAGACAGACAGAGTTACTTTTTCATTTATAATATTAGTATGGATTATTAGAACTCATCAATGGTATTATGGCCGTGAGCCATGTTTATGGAACGTGAAAGTGTGCAAACGCGTGGTGTTCAATTGAAAATTAGATGGTACTCGTACCGGTAGTGCGTCAGTGCGTGGTGAGCTTGTCGGTGTCGCGGTCGGAGGGGGGCGCGGGCTCGGAGCGCGGCACCTTGATGAGCAGCGGGGAGGCGGCGGGGCTGCAGGGGGTCGCGGGGGGCTCGGGCCGCGTGAGGGGCGTCAGCGCGCCCGAGTTCACGTCCTCGATGGCCTTGCGGAGCTGTGCACGGGCAATGTTATCGTAGTCATTTGGTCCATTGACTCATTCTGATGGCTTCAAATCTTTAAACAAAAACACCTACTTCTTTCAGAGACACGACTCCAATGAGGCGGCCGATAGCAGTCACGTAGGCACGACTCACGCCTAGGGTTGAGAACAGCGAATGTACCTGCAAATGGCCTCGTTAGTGTAGACTTGGTATATACCAATGATACCCAAATAAGTCTATCGACGACGACTTAGAGGGGTTCCATGTAAGCGAAACAATGATTGGGGGCCCTTTGAGATGTATACAGTGGTCTGCGGTAGAGGATCTTGTTTAAGTAGATTTTGCTTGTAATTTTTACTTTCCACTAGCGTACCAACCGACGACGATACTATCGTAATGGCGTAGGGTTTTGTAAACAAACTTATTTTCGCAATTTTATAATATCAGTAGCGACATTAGTGTTCGGAACACACTCAAGCAGCCTCGCCCTCGCGTCGTATAATATATATATGTTACTAAAAAATAAAAATGGCTACGTAAAAAAAGGATAATTTGCCGAATCGGATCATTGGTCAATTGTGGGCAAACACACGTGCAATCTTCGTTACGTTATAACCAGATTGACGACAGAGAGACTTCAAGTGCGGGACCGACGGTTTACCGAGGCACCGGAGTTATTACACCTAACTTCTAATCTTCTGATTGCTACTAAGAAGCTCCTGTATAAGACTCATTTTAATTGTTTGTTAGTTACCTTAAGTAGCGACGTCCTCTCTACGAGCTGGAAGGGCGCAGGGTCGATGTGACAGATATAAAGGTTTTCGTCTTCATATTCAATATCGTCCAAGTTCTAAAAACGAACAAATGATAAAATATAAAAAATATATATTTATAAAGTTTATAATATTATATATATAAACATGTTAGGTTAAATATTCTATTGCAATACTAACAGTAATACTTTATGGATGTGTTTCATTGGTCAATTTGCCTGACTGCCTTGGTTTATTACAATTTAAAACACACACACTCAACAATAATTCACTTCCTGAATGTTAAAGTTTTCGGATCGAAAACGCATAATTTATGGCAAAAATGCCAATAAATAAATAAGCTAGTAATACTTTTTAATTAAACACCAAACCATACGTGTAGGTAGGAACGTGTGTGTCTGTGTGTGTGATATGTGTGTACACTCACGAGGTCCCGCCTGCGCGCCACGGCCAGCATTCGGTCGAAGTCCACCTCCTTAGCCATCTCGAGCCGCTCCCACGCCTGTTGGTCCTCCGGGGACATGTCACACACTCGCTCGCGGGGCTGGCCCACAATGATACATTATATATTATACATCTATAACGTGTAGTTTTTTTAAGTAAGGCGACGGATTTGTCTATTTAAGATAAAACAAAAGATAAAAGAGAAGAATACTATTTGTTAAGGGAAGTATCAGCCTACAAGTGTCCCACAAATCGGCTATGTATGGCTAACACCAACACATAACGAAACTTATAAACCTGATGGAATTACCCATCGGATAATAACGTAACGTGGGTTCTTTATTTATATAATAAAAAATAAGCAAAAAACTAAACACTGATTTCCATGTACTTAACTCAAAGAAATGACGAACTTCCATACAAATTTTATATCCCAATTTAAGACTTTCAGAACGAAAGTATAAATACCGATTTTAAAGAAAAAAGGCGAAATTCGATAAGAATTTGTCTTGTAAAGCCTAATCATTTCTAGCTTTCATCCTAATTTTCACCTTAGGTAATGAAGTTTCAAAAAGTCTTTAACTCATTTACAACTGCTTAGATATCGGTTACCATATTTTCAACATCTGAAATGACGAAGTTCCTTTGGAGATAAATTTGAAATATCCTCTTAATGCTTACTTAAACTCTTTAAGGAGCTCGTTCAAAAAGTTCATTCTGTTAAACCGACACGATTTTCTTCCGTATATCGTCATAATTTTATAAAATAGATTCAGTTTTCAGGTTAAAAAAAATGGCTCACCAGTTGAACTTTCTTGTTGATGGAGGGACTCCTCGGCAGGCCGAGTTGATCCGTCAGCCCACTCTCCACGTCAGGTAACAAAGTCGACCGCTTGAAAATAGCTTCGAAGGCTGCTCGGATTCTATATTATCAAAATATTTATGTCTTTAAGATAGGTATCCAAACATTTTAAATTAACTTTAAGCCATATCCAGTGCTTAAATTAAAAAAAAAAATCTGTTAAAACACTTTTCAAATCAAAAGTCCTTCGAGCCGGATTTGAACCAGCGACCTATGGATATCAGTTACATCATCTACAGTCCACCGCTCTACCAACTGAGCTATCGAAGGTATTGGAATCAAGGGAAAATTGGCGACATTTCTTATTATAGTTATACGTGCGTCCGTCCGCGTTAAATTAGCGGCGTACGTTAGTATTATATCATAATATCTCATTATTTTTTATGGCTTCTTTTTTGTCGTCTCACGCACACTAAGTCACTCGCTCACACCGATGTACGCCAATAGTAATCTAATAGTAATCAGATACGTCCAGTAGTTTTCACGTGATTGATGCACGAAGAAAAAACATTTCATGATATTAAAAGATAAAAAAATAAAAACAATGTATCAACCTTTTTTTTAATACGACAAATGCTTGAAATATTGTAACTGTGCCGGCCTGAATTATAAATACAATATTACTGTCGGAATACTCGGAAATGTGTAAATAATGTGGTGTCGAAGTTCTTTTAATGATTGTCATTCATTTACCCCCGGAAGGGGCGCGCGTACCTGGTCTCGGCGCCCGTGACGGTGGAGTACACGGGGAGGGGCGCGCCGGGCGCGGGCGCGGGGGAGGGCGCGCCGCGGGACAGCGTGAACGAGTTCGTCTTCTTCAGGATGGACTTCGGCCGGAACAGCTGCCCCGGGGCTGCGGGCGGCGCGGGACCGTTGTTACTTCCTTACGACTTCTTACGTGACTTCAAATTTTGTTAAGATTCGATATGGGAATTTAACTTCGTATTACCTGGTAGGAGACCGCCCTGGTCTTGACTGGTCAACGAACCTCCCCTGGTCATTCCCGACACGGGAACCTGGAGCATGTCTGGAGCTGGTGTGACCTAAAATTCGCGGCAACGTTTATGGAGCTGTTTAAAAATATAATCTAGCACCGATGATCACTCAGTCGACGAACTCACCTCAAATCTAGATGGTCTTCTAGTCTTTCGCTTTTCCTCGTCTCGTCTCCTCTGTTCCGCCTCCCTCTGCCATAGAGCCGCGACCTGCAAACGCCTGGAGCGTCCCACCTGCTGCTCGATCACCTTCACCAGCTCCCAGCGGTGAATGGACCCGAGCAGTACCATGGATGCTGGGCTGTCTACTAGTGGAAAGCTCTTGATTGTCTGCAAATGAAGAGTGAAAAATAATATCAGCAACATTGTTGAACAAAGGCGTTATTCGCTCAAGAGTAAGCAGGCCTCTGGATCCTACACATTTTCATTTTTTTTTGACAAGTTTCCACGCAGTGGTTTTTTTATTAATATAAGTTAATAAAGGCACCTTCATTGTTTTAGGAAAGTCTTTCCGGGTCAGCAAGGTTTTGTTTTTGAAGAACAATACGACTTTATTGAATAAAGGTTTGTGAGGAAAATTGAACTTTTGGACTTACCCTATTCTCCTTTAAAATATCCTTCAATTGCTGGAAGGTCATTCTATTCCAGATGTATTTGACGTCACGCACCATGAAGTCTTCCACGCAAATATCGTACATACCTATAAAACAGAACACATTAAACACATTTAAATAAAATATAAATAAATAAGGAAACCACCTTAAAGATTATTTTATTATGATATTCACATGGAAAAATATACCTTGGCCATTTTAAGACCTCACCATTTCTCAATTTATATTCGAAGAAGTTTTCACAGAGTCTATTCAGAACATCGAACCGAAGTAACAGTAAATTGAGAAATTACAGAAAAGTTATTAAAAAGAATGGAATATAGAATATAGTATACAGCACTTGTTGACTTCCAGACATGATACATATATAATTATATTTAACTGACATGACATTATATTTTTGTGAAAAAGAGTAACTACTGAGTTTCTTGGACGTTCATCTCGGTATTCCGAACTGGTGGTAGCTTCACGTAATATAGTTTGTTAAATGACGATTTAAAAGTCTTTGTAAAAGCCTACTTGAATAAGGTATATTTTATTTTGGTTTGATTACTATTCTTAAGATCAAAAATGTATCAGCAAGTCTACTGCCCACGGCAACGTATGACATATCTTTGAGTGTACTGATTGTTTGCACAGGTGCAAGTATATTGTCTAAGACTACGTTGAGCTCGTTTTATACTTTAATTTGTAGACAAATCGTCTTAAGCACGTAATACACTCTCACTATATAACAGCATACATACAAATCAGATCTACATTTAACATATCAATTAATTGCAATCAATATAAGAGTAGATTAAATATTTTGTTTCAAAGAATTTAAAGTGTGAGAGAGATGTGTGAAAAACATATTTTTTTCTCTGTCTAACATTCGAGTTATATAGTCTAACACGTTTAGCCATAATTGTTAAATGGTATCACTTAATAATTTTATGATTATTATATTTGTTTTAATCAATGAATCAATTGTATAATTACTAACAGTATTTAAAACAGGAACGAATGTCTTGTTCACGAGACTGACGAGACAAACGTCAGTCTCGTGAACAAGATATTCGTAGATAATGTCGAAATATCGAGCTCCAACAAATAAAAATAAAAAACATGGTAAATATCCCGTTTTAAATACTGTTAGTAATAAAAATAACCATGTTAATTTAAAAAAAAAACCAATTGTATAATTATTTAAAGTATCTCCCAAGGAATTGGAATCGCCATTTTAAATGGTCATACTTAATATAATAAATCTTTTTCATCAAAAATATCCTGTAAGATAAAGTCAATGTAGTGCTTCTTTTATAATTTAACTTTTTACTAGATTAACTGTACATCAACAAGACGAGGTGGCCGAGTGGTTAAGGCGTTGGACTGCTAATCCAATGTGCTCTGCACGCGTGGGTTCGAATCCCATCCTCGTCGGAATATTATTTTATATTTATTACGATTTTTTGACCATGTAAACGTAAGATGTTTCTTGATTTTTTGTGTATTATTAATATTAGTAACTTGTTTATTCAAAGGATATCTAACAATGTTTGTAACATAAGTTAACACCAAACAATTTTAAATCAGGTATATAATATTATGTTTGCGAAAAAAAAGAGAGAATTTAGAAGTGAGAAGAAAGAAGAACGTAAGAATCTCGTTGCATTACGCAAATAGTATGAAATTGGGTAGCCCTTGCTCTTAATTTTTTGACGAAAGTATAGTGAACGATGTTTTCCTTTACCTCTAGTATTTATACAGCAATTTAAGTTATTACTTAACAGTTTTGCACATTTATTTACAAGGCATACAGAACCAGGGCATGAGAGCCGAGATGGCCCAGTGGTTAGAACGCGTGCATCTTAACCGATGATTAAGAGTTCAAACCCAGACAGGCACCACTGAAATTTCATGTGCTTAATTTGTGTTTATAATTCATCTCGTGCTCGGCGGTGAAGGAAAACATCGTGAGGAAACCTGCATGTGTCTAATTTCAACGAAATTCAGCCACATGTGTATTACGCCCACCCGCATTGGAGCAGCGTGGTGGAATATGCTCCAAACCTTCTCCTCAAAGGGAGAGGAGGCCTTTATCCCAGCAGTGGGACATTTACGAGCTGCTTATGTTATTATGTTATGCATACAGATCCATCTCTCAAACCATTAAATTTTTAATCGTGTCTAGCGCCGTTACATTTGAAAATCCAAATCCAATATTACAGCTGTTATGAAAGAACAACCTCTCAATTTGCCGCTGAACAAAATCGCGACTTATGACTTGTCAGAATATTAGATGCGACATTGGCTAAAAATATCGTATCACCGCAAGTACGGTTTCAATATTTTACGAGTGAGATAGAAAGTGAGATCTTACAGAATAGAACTTTTGACTGCAAATCTTAATCACGAATCTGAATACGTGAACATATACAGGACAAGTTTATAGTCAGATGATACTAGGTATGCATGAGAGGAAGGCTGGTTCATTTTTGGAATTGCGCGTTCCACGCGGTCGTGATGCGGTTTCTACAGTAACTATTTTTAATTTTTATACGCGTATAATCAAGGCGTTATTACTAATAATTCCTATGTTGGCTGTTTATTGAGTTATGCAGATGCTAAATCGATTTCCATGTGCTTTAAATTAAGGGAATATGGGAAAGTTGAGGTATTATTATGTATAAGGGCTGTCCCTTATCGGGAGCATTCGTCTGTATTATAACAGTTCAGATTCGAGCATTACAAAAGTGAGTGCGGAATGTGTAATTATACAATTTGTACTTTGTAAAAATGTCTGACTCCATCGAAGGCGAATGCTCAAAATCGGTTTTTGGATTAGTGTAATAATAACAAGACGAGGTGGCCGAGTGGTTAAGGCGTTGGACTGCTAATCCAATGTGCTCTGCACGCGTGGGTTCGAATCCCATCCTCGTCGGTATACTATTTTGTATATGTTGCTATGTTCATTTAATTTAAACATACAATAAAAAAAATTTTGCGATTCGTGGAACAAATATGACACAAAATATACTACTTAGATTATGTACTTGTATCTTATTAATGCTAGTCATAATACAAGCTTTTTTTATTGATATTATGTAGGCGGACTGGCAACGGGTCACAACCGGCCAGACTGTCCATGTAAGAAATATTAACCATTCCATCAACGCCAATGCGCCGCCAAACAAAACTTTGGGAAAGATGAGATGTCTCTTGCAACTGTAGTTACACTTGCTCATTTCCCTTAAAACCGGAACACAATAAAACTAATTAGAGCTATTTAGCAGCAAAATAAATGTGTAAGTGGTTCCTACCCAGACGGACTTAGACATTCTACCTCCGAGTACGTAAAGTTAGTACACCATATAACATTTAGTTCAAAATTGGAGCCAAAAATATGATTTCAAACAGATTCATTTTTTTAAATTAACTTTATTAACATTTTTAGTTGTGCACCAGATTAACGAATGCTCACGACAATCGTATCAAAAAAAAAAAATATCAAAATATACATTATAGATCTTTAAAAGGAACATGGGCTCGTGATTATTCTCTCACGAATTTTTCCACGTCAATCTACAAATAAAGCTTAAAGTAACCATACAATCTTATTTGTATTATTTTGCTGTCTGTACATTAACTCGAGCCTCACTCGATACAAATGAACGTCGATTATAAATTATCGCGAACGCACTCACTCACGCATGCGTCTTCGTAGATTTGTAACCAATATTCTCGTACGGGTCTAAAAATGTTCATATTAAATGTAATACAGAAGATCCGGTGAACTAAGTCATTATTTATTTACACAAAATGATATTGGTATGTTTATACGAGTAATAGTTATTACTAAGTAGATAATTAATGTGGATTGAATGGAGTATATACAGCGACTAGTTCTAGAAAGATTTAATGTCTTATGGAATTATCGCAAATATAGAAGCATACACGAAAGGCCCGAACAACGCGACTGTGATGAGAGATTACATGTACCATATACGATACAAAACACAGCTATTAATACTGAGTTCATTTATGTAAAAACGCTGATACAACTTTGTACGCAAAAGCCGCAATTAATCAAAAAATATCTAAACTATCTGCAAAATATACCGACGAGGATGGGATTCGAACCCACGCGTGCAGAGCACATTGGATTAGCAGTCCAACGCCTTAACCACTCGGCCACCTCGTCCTGTTCTAACGATATTCAATTTTCGTATCGAGCGTTAATTTTAATTAAATATTCATACTTAAAGGTAATAAGATAATTAAAATAAGCATATCTTTGTCATGGAAAGTGGTCAACACAGCCCGGATTTAAAAAAATTGACAAAGTATTGACCCATATAGAATAGTTGGTACAAAATGCACCTTAATTCCTTAAGACATTCTCCGCCAGTTAACATTCAGGCTAAAGCGAGATATATAAGGGCTACGAATATTAAACAGTTTATTTCTTCGAATATAGTAACAGGATATTACTGTATTTTGTTGACGAGTTCTAGCGAAAACTATTAATATTGAGAAACCCCGACAAATAAAAGCATCTAGTATATATATATATACTAGATGCTTTTATTTGGGGTTTAATGAAGGTCCCCCGATATTAGGCATAAAAAAAGCCTTTATACTTCCATCGAGTTCAAGCTTGTATCATATTTCATCAAATTCGGTTCAAGAGTTTTGCCGTCAAATAGCAACATACACAAAGACAGAGTTACTTTCGTATTTATAATTTTAGTATATATATTTTTGCTGGAGATATATTTTTATGGGTGGATGGTCATGAGAAACGAGTGCTTACGGCTGGCGGACGACAAGAGGTCCGGCAAGTAGGGCAGCTTCTTGATCAGGATGATGCTGTCGAAACACGAGGGCTGCAGCAGAGCGGCGGTCGCGTTGGCCGCCAGCACCGCCGCCATGATGGGCAGCAGGTGGGTCACCTGCACGTACATAAAGATATAATAAGCGGCATGAGTCGTGGTTCAGTACATTTTTAGGTATCTTTGGAGGAATTAAGGAGCCGGGGGCGCCGACGCACGCGATTGGTCCGTCAGTCGATGCTTGTCGTCTATTGGACGAAATCGTACATGCGCGAACTTGCCCCAAATATTGCCCATCTGTTCTCATGAGCCGTGCAAGCTACATTACTACTTTATTTGCTGGGATGGTCTAGTTGCTAGCTTGTAATGCAACAGAACCCAAGGTCGTGGGTTTGAACATCGAAAAAAAAGTTATCTTGTGAAGATATTCTCATTAGTAGATTAAATCATAAATCTAAGATAACAGAACCCTGCAGGTGATGAAAGAAACTCTGCTCCATGTGTGTCCACCAATGTACATTTAAGCGAGATAGTGGAATAAGCTCGCCTGGGTAAGTACCACTCACTCATCAGGTATTCAGTTTGATTAAACTACCCAACAGCAATTCTTAGTATCTTTGAAGGGTGAGACAGTGTAACTACATCACAGGGGGCATCTCAACTCCGGGAGCGGGAATCAGATACTTACCATTTGCGCCACTTACCACTATTACAAAATCGAAATGAGTTACCTGTCCCGTCATCTCGATGCAGATGACGATGGTGGACACGGTGTGCGTGACGGCGCCCGTGAAGGCGGCCGCGCCCACCGTGGCGTACCCGCCTGCCGACAGCACCACTTTATACACCACCACTACCCACTACTCGCCGCCAGCTGGCTCACTGGCTAGCCACCGCGCATCTTAAATGGTGGTGGATTCAAGCCAGCTAGCACCACTGAATATTTGTATTTATATTCATCTCGTGCGGTGGTGGAGGGAATCATCGTGAACATGTATAAGCTCCAAAAAGGTTCTTCTAAAAGGGAGAGGAGTCCTTAGCCCAGCAGTAGGACATTTACGGGCTCTTACATTACTACATAATATATAATAACGTCCCGTCGGTCTGTCTCAACGCGATAAAGTCAAAACTACCGAATGAATTTCATTGAATGTTTTTCCCCAGTAATTATTCACGAAGAAGTTTTATGTAGATTCAGGTAGCTAGTAATGATATGTATCATCAGTAGCTACTCCTAATTAAGATATAGGTGATTTCTTCCGCAGTGAAGCTCCACCATCGTAGGATAATAATATTATTTTCTGTATACCACATACAATCAAAGCTGCGCACGCGCACATGTCTCTCAACTCGTGAATAACTCACAAATATAGGTCTCCATTTGCTTAATGTGAACCGACCTGGCAAGATTTTCTGTATGTGTCCCCCGTAGGCGACGCCGAGGGGGCAGAAGTAGTGCATGACCTCCCCGGTGAAGCGCCCCAGCGACGCGCCCATCTTGAAGGCCGGCACGAAGATGCCCGCCGGCACCGGCAGCGTGCACGACACCAGGCTCAGGAAGAACTGAAACGAAAATGGCGATGATCTATTTATTTATTTTACTAGCACAACCAACAGTAGACAAAACTTTTCGAACTTATCTTCGCAAATGCTCTAATACTTACAGGTAGTCTCACGTAAAAATTACAAATATATAAACGAAATAATAAAATTATATTTATATAAATGTGAAAGTAACTCTGTCTGTCTGTCGCTGTTTCACTCAGAACTCGGAGGAAGGACATAGGCAACTTTTTTCTAACATATGACAACCACCCCCTAAAACGCGACTGATATACTTTTCATTGTTTTCTTTTTTTGAAAAAATAGTATTTATATAATATATAGTAAATATATATATATATATATATATATATATATATATATATATATATATATATATATATATATATATATATATATATATATATATATATATAATGTCTTAGTATGGGCATGTTATGCGGTGGATTGAGGACCAAGATGTGTGAAAGGTTTTGAGAATGGATGTGGACGGATATAGAGGTAGGGGACGACCCAAGAAACGATGGATGGATTGTGTGAAAGACGATATGGTTAGAAAGAATGTTACTTGTGAGATGACGTCTGACAGAGAAGTATGGAAGAAGAAGACATGCTGCGCCGACCCCAAGTAAAATTTGGATAAGGGCAGGAGGATGATGATGATGGTATATAATTTCTTGACGGTTATTCTCGGCAGAATCAACAGTGCAAACAGCCAAGTGTTAAACTAAGAATATATACTTATATTCCCTTTTAATAAATTAATAATTTTAAATTAATTATTAAATAAAAAAAATGCGTCTTTGCCTATAAATATTCGTTTTTAATTTAATTTAAATATTAAAATAATGACGTTTTTAATATCAACTTAAACCATTGTCATTATACAATTTGAATATACCATTGTCACGATAAGTTCGATATAGTTCTTCGTATATAATATATCTAAAATTAAATATTATTATTACGCAAACCTTCCCCGGTACACGCTGTCTTTAGTATGAGTTTCACCTTTTATGGTTAAGTATTTCGGTTAGGCATTATAAGAAACGAATTTATTAGTATTGAAAGATTTGATATAACTTTTCTCTTTCTTATAAAATATAAGTACAGTACAGTACTGTACTGTACTGTACTACTGTGTATTTTTGCTTAATTATTATATGTTTAACTTAGGATTGACTGAGAAAGTGAAGAAAATGTCTTTTGGCATTATGTTTGTCTACCTTTGCATATTTTGTGCAATAAAAAAAAAATCATTCATTCATTGTCAACTCTAATTTGAAAGAGCATATATAAGACGAGGTGGCCGAGTGGTTAAGGCGTTGGACTGCTAATCCAATGTGCTCTGCACGCGTGGGTTCGAATCCCATCCTCGTCGGTGTATTTTTAATATCCTATTTGATACTTGCGTACTTTATTTGACGCGATTAATTAATAAACTGTATACCTGTCATCCGTATATATGAAATGTATATTTATTAATAAAAACCTAGCCTGTAACTTTGATTTACGGTTTTTCGGTTATTTCATATTAAAATTGTGATAATACAGTATGAATTTAAGTCAAGTGTCGTTTAATTTTTTTTTATTAATATTAATTTCTATCAATTAATACTTTATTGTTAACTCTTTGTTTGTTTTCGAACAATTTATAAAACGTTACAAAAAAAAATGTGATCAATTTAAAAATAAACATCGCCAGCCAAAAGCAAAAAGATGCCAACTCTAAAATGTAAATTTTCAAGCATCAACAAAATTAAAATAATTTATATAATAATACCACTTTAAACCTATTATTTTGTAAACATGTTAATGTTAACTTAATTTTTACAAGATGGAGTTGTCGATAATTTATTTTTATTTATTTATTTGATCCACCAACATTTGTTCACATCATCACATACGTAAGAAAAATATACAATAGGTACACATAACTTAAAACTAGGTGTGACAAACATTTATAGGTAGATACATCATGCTTAATTACTATCTAAATTAGACCTCCCAGCGCGAGCCGCAGTAAAAACAAAAACAAAAATTAAAAAAAGGTAAAGTTACAAAAAAAAAAAAAAATTAAATAAACAATGAAAAGATTAAATTAAAAACTAAAAGTGAACCATAAGACGGACAAATACAATTTTAAGGTGACCGAGGTAAGGTGTTTAACAGTGACCGAATTCTTTTCGTTGAGTCGTCATAAATATCAAATACGTCGCTGTAATCATTAACCAGCTTGCTAAGTCTGGAAACGGGGGAGTTTGATCCGAACACAGTTTTTCGAGGTGGTGGATATAAGGGAGTTATTTTGTAACGATATACGTATGTATACGTATAATTTCGACAAATATAAATCTAGTCAACATAAATTTAACTTATTTTTATAAAACACTAGCTGAACTTCTTTTACCTTGGCGTAATTTATAAAACTTTAACTGTAGCACATAAACCGTCGTCCTATTTCAGCCCTTCGAGGGATAAATTAAAAAAGTAGTCCTTTCCCGGGACTCAAACTATCTAAATACCAAATTCCATCTAAATCGCTTCAGTAGTTTAAACGTGACGTAACAGTCAGTGTATAAAATAGGCCAATAGGAAGAGCAGGAAGGATCGTCTTTAGGCGTACAAAAATATTTAACTAATTCAAGAGATAAACAATTCATTCATACATACAAATATATGTGTATATCGTGGTTTTAGTAATTTTTACTACACATAAAGTGAATATGACAATGAATACTTCATAAAAATAATTGCTCAAGAATTATTACCAATTAAAATAACAGTTGAGCAAATAAGTTATATGTTCGTAATAAAAAATAATATACCACTAAAGTATTAGTGAGGAGACAACAAGACGAGGTGGCCGAGTGGTTAAGGCGTTGGACTGCTAATCCAATGTGCTCTGCACGCGTGGGTTCGAATCCCATCCTCGTCGGAATATTTTGCCCAGCATTGGGCTTTTAGAATATATTTGACGCATAGATGATATTTGAGGGATTGTTATTGTTTATATATCATGGTGGTTTAAAAATTATGTTGAAATTGCCTTAGTCATATTCTTCTGTATGTCTCCTTAATTAAGTAAATACAGTTATATTAAGCGTCAATATAGCGATGGTTTAAGCTTAATTAAAGGGTGAACAGTAATATTAGTATATCCTTATAAAAATGTTATTGAATTATTTTATAATAAATCTGTCTCGTGACGTTGTAAACTATCGAAAGATGGTGAACAGTGAATCAACTTACTATAACATTTTTAATAGTTGATATTCTTACGGTAAGTTTAGAATTTCTATGATTTAACTGAAATTCACTTCGATAGATCTACTAAAAAATAATGCGTTAAATTATAAGCAGTATTATACGGGCTTACCAATGCGCCACCAACCAAGGCCAGAAGATGTTATTACTTACTTTAGGAATTACACTGGCTCACTATACTGGCTGAATGCTGTTTGCCAGTATAATAAATAGTATTTTTTTTTTCTATTAGAATGGAGCGGTAAATTTTCTGTTAATTTTGATACTACTTATTTGGAATTCAATTTAGTCAACTTATGTAGTTTTCAAATTTGACTATGGAACCCTACAGTAAAATAAACTCACGATAGACCAGAAGTATATGACGAGACAGCCGAAGTGGTCCACCTCGGGGGTCTGCCAGTGGGACACCACGGCCGCCTGCTCCGCCGTCAGCTCGTCCGACCACGTGAAGTTGGCGAACAGCGACAGCACCTGCGGCACGCGGACGCCTTCGTTTCATTTTTTTTTTTTTTTAATTTTACAAATTATGTTAATGTAAGAATTCATTTTCAATAAGAAGAAATTCTCTGAACATTGCGTTCTCTATTATGTATGGCAGTAGAGCTCGTTTTGGTATAACCATACCTGTTCCTGATTGCCAAGATCAGCTGCCATGTATTTGCCAATACCAGGCGGGAAGAGGATGGACATCACAGCCAATGTCATGAAGCCCGGGTAGATGAAACGGCTGTGAAAAATTAGCACAAACATTATAGCACTATTAAATGTTTCACTGTCTCTTTCTAACGTGTGAAGTTAAAAGCAATAGCATGTCTTTTTATAATATGATTGTAGTTTAGTTTAACAATTGTGTAAAAGCCATGGGTGACTCAAAATTATTGAAACTCGTTCTTTATTGAAATCGTTACTTTGCTAGCTGATTATTATCTTTTAAGATTTCGATTATTTTTCAAGAAAAGAGTTATTTATATTAATTCTTACGTCATATGAAAATATTTTTTTAACGAATAGTTTCTTATATATAATGAGCGGTTATATATAAATTTCAAGCTTCTAGTTATATGATCTTTACAAACTTCTTCTGCAGGAAGCTGCTGAGGACCTTGGTGTTCCTCATGAAGAGCACATACTGGCGATGCAGGAACACCCAAAAGGCGGCCATCAGCCCGCATACGATGCTGGAGAGAGATTTTGACATGAGTTACGACAGTTTAACTTCTCTGGGCGGGCGTGTGTGCGTGCGTGTGCGTGTGCGTGTGCGTACGTGCGTGTGCGTGCGCGTACCCGAGCAGCACGAAGACGGCGAACTCCTGCGGGTCGAAGGGGAAGTCCTGCGGCAGGTTGGTGGGGAACAGCGGCTTCACGGTGGGCAGCGCGCCCGACCACACCGACAGCAGCCGGAACATCTGCAACGCCACCAAGCTCCTGTACTCGCGCTCACTGCTGACCGTACGTGGCGTGTACTGTACGATTCACTTATGCTAACATTTTTTAAGCCGACTAGAGACTAACCAGCCTGTGAGGGAGACTGTTATGGGGCAGTTGTTTATGCAAAACGACAGATGCCCTTTCCATTCCCTCATTTAGAGACTCAGGTACAACGGAAATTCAATTTAATTTATCTTAACATAATCTTTAAATCACAGTCGTGCGGCATTATAGGCCAGCTGGCAATGTGAGAGTTGCGAATTCGATTCAGCGCACTGGAGACATTACTGTCCCCGTAACAAAAGTTATAATAGTAATATTAAAGTTAGTAAATCACTATGCGCAATTTTTTAAGTTAAAACTTATAGTAAGGTCGACTATGCTTCATGTTTCCCACAACTGGGTCTCTTGTTCTGGCGTTTGGTTTGGAGCGTATTCCACAACACTGTTCCTTACGGATTTATTGATTCTCCTGTGCTTATAATATCTTTTAAGTATTGCTTACGATAGCGCTGCAGCACGCCGCGAAGAATCCACGCCAGTAGTTTCTGACAGCGAAGTATGTCGTCGTTACCTCGATCGAGAATAGAACTCCTGCAATATACAATACAATAAATTAGTATAACTTCTTGTATCAAAAATATAAGTATAGTGCACTCTGAAGTTTGAACATTCAAGTGAAGCAACAGTTGCCTAAATTAGAATCTTTTAAAAAAATAAAACGCTTTTGAGGTTTTTTAACAATAATTCTATCGAAAGTACCGATAGCATATGAATGTTTTTATATTACATGCAAAACGTTAATGTTATTGAAAGCTTATCCATAAATATGTTTATATTTTTATAGCTAGATTTTGTATACTATCGTTTGTATCAGAGACAAAAATGAAAAAATCTTTTTTGTGTTTCATAGCAAATTAATCAGTCCAAGTACTTTACATACTTTACATTGAACTTGTTCTTCTTTTATATATATTTTAAATTGTTCGTTGTAATAAATAAATTATAATTAATTAATCAATCGGGAAATATAGACTATAGAGCTAAAAAAACACGGGATTCACGGCCGCCATTAACACTAAGAAAATTCGGAATTAATAATGATATATAATGTTCTTCTGACGCTACACATTGAAGAGAGAGTGGTAACCGTAAACATCAACCACTATGATATAATTATATTTTATTTCTCATTTAAAAGTGAGTATATGTTTCTATGTATGATATATATTTATGTATAGCATTAAATGTACATTGTTATTTTGTAAGTTTGCACGTGTCAACCTATTAATACGATCCGTGTTTATTATTATTTTTTTCCTTTCTGAATGAGCTTGAAGTAATCTCTGAGCTCTTTAAGGGATAAGCATTCTCTTTGATATATTTAGCATATTTTCATTATTTTATTACGTATAATAAAATGTAAGATAATTAAATAAAATTGACACATTTTAAACAAATGACAATCTTCGTTAAGATTCGTCACACGACATAAATAGCTCAATCAAGAGCTAATGAAGAGATCTATAATTTAAAATAAATCCAGAATATTCTAGACATTTCTGAAACGTTTTAGACGGCACTAGTGGCACGGTTAATTGGAACTGCGTTGTTGCTATTTACAGCCGTTAAATATTTCAAAACAATTGCGTTATTTATACAGCTTCTCCAATGCGTGTTGGTACAGATATGACAATTATTGTGAAATTGGACACATGTACATTTTCGCACGATTTCTTCGCCGCAAGAGATGAATTACAAACATTAAGCCGCAATCATCGGTTAAGGTTCACGCTTCCTAACCACTTAGCCAAGTCCTCGGCCACGGCCAGCTAATGTACTTAACCCTATTACTGGATATACCCCGCGTTCTCCTTGCTAATACTACGTCCGAATCTTAAAACATTTGTCAACAACAACTGGACTTCGTTTGACGCACATAGTTTTTGGTTAATAATCCAGAGTTAATATTAAATATATGTAAAAGAAATGAGACATAAAGAAAAATAAAATTCATATGTTCCAGTCGTTAATAAAATCGGTCTTCTTTGGAAGTATTCGCTTCTATAATTAAACAGTAATTACTGCTTTCCCAATTGATAAACATAAATGACATGTTAATTTTTTTTACATATTATTATGTAGTGTAATTTTAGTAGTTTAAGATGACAAAATAAAATCACGTTTTACAATAATTCTCCAACAAATATATTTTACAATCTCTTGCAATCATCTCATTATTTCTCGTGACAGATCAATCTTTAAAAAAAAAATGAAAGTAATGTATTTGTGCCAGTCTTAAACAGTGTGTCAAATGACATTTTATTAATTAAACTTTAACTAATTATAACAATAATGTAAAATAAATAGTTTCGATTATATTATTATATATAATAATATGGTATAATTAATTATGGTATGTAATTTAATAGGTGACAAGTGTAAATAGGGTATGTACTGAGTAACTCCGTGTCAGAGTTTATGATTTGAACCAATAAAACATTTTTTTTTATAGGTCATAGATAGGCAGACGAGCAAATACGCCACCTGAGGGTAAGAAGCCACCATATACATTGGCGCTGGAAGATATATTAACCATTGCTTATATCTCACCAATGCGCCACCAACCTTGGCAGCTCAGATGTTACGTTTGTGCCTGTAGTTACACTGGCCTATCCTTCAAATAGGAACACAGTAATTCTAAATATTGGTGTTGGGCGGTAGTACGTGACAGACAAAGGGGCTGGCTTAAAGCCCTACCAGCAATTAGTGTATGTTAGAATATTTTGACTAGTTTTAATAGGTAAATAAAACTTGGTCAACTCGCTTACCCCCAACAGGCGCCGCGAAACAAGAAGCCACTCCGACAGCGCAGGCTGCTGCCAACATTTCGGTGGTACGGGACTCGTTGCTGTAGATACCTTGGAAGGTGGTCACCAGTTTTGATAATAACGTAGCCACCATCGATGCTATGTGAACTGATGGTCCCTGAAAAAGTAAAAATATATATTAAGATGAGATAAAGGATGCTATGGAGCTCCGAAACCGTAATCAAATTCGATATCTTTTATATATAAAGTTTTTCCATTGATATTAGACTTAAAGAGAGTAGCTAATTTAATTTTTTTTTCGGTGATTATACATAATACCAAAATTTTGCCTACAAATCAAATCCAACAGATACCTTGAATTTTTTTTATTAAAATAAATAAATATTCTAAATAATCAAATATTCGTAACCGAAACCACCCGAAACAATCGGATATTCTGAAATAATTTCGTATCCGTAACGGTATCTGAAACCGGTATAATCCATATTCATAACATCCTGAATATTAAGTAATATATGCTTATAGTATAGTAAGTTTATAAATGTAAGAAAATGTGGTTTTTTAAACATGATCGAAATTGAACAGCGACTTGTCTCCTTATACTGAAGGCTGTGTTGAATTTGTATTAATTATTCTTCGGGTGAAAACACTTATTGTATGTACCTCTTTACCGAGTGGTAGACCAGATCCAAGGGTAGCGGTGAGTCCGATAACTTTTGAGATCATTGCCCTGAATGTGAGATACTCCTTGAGGTGGACCCCCCTTAATATAGTCTTCATCTCTGGTATACCAGAACCTTTAAACAAATTACAATATACAACATTATTAAACTTTTCGTCGCTTTTATTGTGTATATTTTTAAGTTTTTTTTTTTATGATATCGGTAGGCGGACTAGCAAATGGGCCACCTGATGGTAAGTTGTCACCACCGCCCATAGATAATGACGCTGTAACAAATATTAACCATTCCTTACATCACCAATTCGCCACCAACCTTGGGAACTAAGATGTTAAGTCCCTTGTGCCTGTAGTTACACTGGCTCACTCACCCTTCAAACCGGAACACAACAATACAGAGTACTGCTGCTAGGCGGTAGAATATTTAGTGTTTTTAACAGAACAATTAACTTTGTCATTACACAATCAAATTATACAATTTAATAAATTATTTCGTCAAAGTAATTAAATGTTTCGTATCGCCGCATTTTTCAAATAACGCGAAAAAAAAAGTGTTCCACTAGGACTTACTATTGGACCCATTATTTACAATATTTGCATTAATGCGAAAAATGGGTTTAGCTTAAAAATATACGTTGAACTTTGTCTTATTTTTGTTTCTAATTATGTAATCATTCATGAAGTGCTGTGTGAAGTAGATTGGTACTTTAAGAACTATCAAATAAGGACAACATACCGATACTCTGTGCGGCAACAATGTGGACAAAACCAGCTGCGAATAGGATGAGACACACGGGTAACGAAACCCACGCTATGTATTGACTAAATGTTGACGTCGCTAAATCTTTGTACATCCACATGCGAGCTGAAAATATTAATATTACAAAGACTGTAGCTGAAATTTTTATTTACCCAAACATTTATATATATGATAGATTCTACAACATTAAGTCTTTGAATGTACGAGTGTAAATTTACCTGATTATCCTGGAGACAGCGTGAAAAAAGTATATATTTTTTAACCATAACATTTAATATTAAGCAGATTTATATATTTATAAGTAATTAATAATTATCAATTGATATAATTTTTTCTTAAATTTAATTAAAATTAAAGTAAAAAACTTATGTGATTATAATAATTTGACTATAGCAATATAGGTTGATGAGTCAGTAGCTTTATTAACACATAGCGATCTTACCATTATTACAAACAGCAATGCCCTTGTCCATGGCGAAATTGAGAACAGCCATGATGATGCCCAGCAATGCCAGGAACACCCAGTCTTCACCGAGCCTCGCGAAAGTGTGCCTCCAAACGTACCCTAACAAACTTCATATCATTGATCATTTACCATAAGGATTTTAATAAAAGACATTTCATACATTAATGACGTTAAGAAAGATTATTAAAATATATAAGTATGAAAAGGTACCAGACTAAACTGAAATAATTATTGTTTGAAACTTAGTGTAGGTACAATTTACAATGTCACTTGTTGCTTATTAAGTTTAAATCAAGAGAGAGTGAGAAAGAAAGTGAGAGAGGGGGAGATATAATTAATGAAAACTAGAGATTTAACTGCCTTAAAGATCCAAAAGTGGTTTTCTGTCGCAAATTCCGCTGGAAAAGTAGAATTAATTGTGACATTGGTATTATTTACGCACCCGTTCCTCGCCACTCATGAATAGCAGTTGGTCCTGCGTCTGAACACTTTCTGGTCGTATCGGCTATTCAGATTGCGAGAATGAGGAAATAGATAGTGCCCTTGTGTTTGAGTATACACTTTAGTTATATAATATACCATGCATAAGTGGTCATCCTCTAGAATGACCATCGCTACCGAAATTGATCACTAAGACATCACCATCATCAAAACAATTATCAATTTATCATTACTTCACGCCTCACCTATTACTTTGAAGAATTTCCCTCTAGGTCGATGTTTGCCCGTCGCTTCGAGTTCCTTCTGCCGGAGTTTGTCATCTTTCCGTCTTCTTTTCCGAAGCCTCCTGAGTCTTCTCGCTTCTTCTCTGGCCGCTTCACTTAGGTCGCGTTGGTAGCGACCATACATCTAAAACAAAATTGAGATTAATTAGTTTTCTAGTAATAAAATACGTGTTATTTGTTAACAACATATACGAAAATTACGAAAGTAACAGTTTCTTAAATGCTACTGCTAGGCTTAGTAATCTTCTTTTGAGAAGAGCGTTTGGAGCTCATTTAACATAATGCTGCTTAAAGCTAGTTAATACACTTCTGTTTGGGTCATTCGAAATTTAAAGATTGCTGCGATGTTTTTTTTTGGCGCAGATTTAAATTATAAACACAAATAAATCACTAGAAAATGCAGTTGTACTTGTCCGGATTTGGACCCACTAACAACCAATCTTCGACGTATATTCACGTGTCCAAACTGACCAAACATATCCTCTATCATCTCTTCTTGAATCACAATTTAAATTTTAATTATAAATTATTCTGATATAAGAAATGAGGATTTGATACCACAACACGCCTTCCTCTTTCTATTATCTCTTCATAATCCATATTATCATTAATTAATGACTTTAATTCTTCATCATTATTAATTTGAATAATGATTTAATTTAATGATGATTTAAAAGAAACTTGCAAATAAGCATAATAACTAGGGTCAGTATGAATTTCCTCTCCCTAACTGAAGATTATTTCGAAACTGCGGCTGAAATGTAAGCTAACCTTGAATCCAGGCTCTGTTTGCTATAGATATGAACCAGATAATCGCAAGTGTTTACGAAAGATAAATGATTGCTACTTAAGCAAGTAGCTCTAAGACCAAGAACGATAATTAAAATCAAAGTACCGTTATGGCAATTATCTACGAGTACTTATGTTTTTTTTTGGAAAATGGTTTCGTTCATAAATACGATTAAAGGTCATCACTGATATCAGCATGTATTCCAAAGATTCAACTTTACTTGGATTACTTGGCAGGACCGGTCATTATTGAAAATATGTTGACATACATATCTATAACAATATTATAAATGCAACAGTAAATCTGTCTGTCGGTTGCTCTTTCACGGCTGAAGCACTGAATCAAATTTGATGAAATTTGGTGGATGAAGCGACCCTAGCGAAGCCGAAGACGACAACTAGTTCCCAATAATTGCATGCATGCATTTTTGAATTCGCTTTAGATTATGATAAATAACGAATACGAATTTAACGCTTTTTAGTTCTTGTATTGAATTTGAATTGACCAATATTAAAATCTGCATTGTTTTTTTTATAATGTATCCTTGTGATTTAATAGATTCTATTATTAAGTGGATATAGAAGATTTTAACAGAATGCCGCATTATGTCTGTTTTTATTATACTTAAAATATTTAATATTAATATTTTTCCTGATGAATTGAACTCTGGAGCCTTTAAGAGTAGAGTGAACAGGTTTCTTTTGGATGGGCATCCAACACCTTCGTCTTCATCTACACTTTCCATCAGGTGAGAATTTTTTATTATTTTGAAACAACATACTTAGGTTCTAAAGTTCAAAAATCAAGATTTCTATTTTTACGATGTCACCTGAATTAAAATTTAGTGCTTTTTCCATTCTGTCTTATAAGATTCACAGTCAGTACTGTTCGTGCTTTTAGTGTATTTTCTTATTGTTTGGTGGAATTTGGTAGATTTATGTGCCTATTGTTTTTATTTCCAGATAGTATCACAATTAAAACTTCTGGATTTCCGTTTAGTTTACTTAGTTACAAGGGCTTTGCAACCCCGTCTGGGTAGCAACCACTCATTATGGAGATGTAAGGAATGATTAAAATTTCTTACGACGCCGATGTCTATAGGCGGTGGTGACCATTTAACATTAGGTGGCCAGTTCGCCTACCTATGTCATAAAATCGTCGATTCCAAGCAGGAAAGTTTCTCTCCTTGTAGTTATTTTAAAGAAAATTTGGTATAAACCTTTGCAACGTAGGACTATATTTAGGAAAGGTAGACCTATCTGCACTTTCTAAAAAGTCTAATGCCAAATATCAATATACTGTAACAAAATAACTATATTTCGGGTTGAAGAGTGACTACAGCGGTAAGGATAGAAATTGAAATAGTTCCAGAATAAATTACATACACAAACATACGCGGAAACTAAAGAGCCTTCGTGTTTTTGAGTCGCTCAAAAGATAAATATTTTTAATACATATTATTATTTGATTTCTTATTAAAAGTAGAAAGGAAGCTAGAAACTGCAATAAGTCCATTCTCTAATTATGATTCAAATTTTAAAATTAAATGCTTATCAGATTTTCATTATTTGATATTTTAATTATTCCTCGAGTAATGAGGCTATCGAAGTATATAATTTTGTTATAAATCCATTTATCGTAATATTTGGAGCATTAGTCACGGTACAGTTAGAACGGTTTATTAAAAAAAAGTTTAACAGATAATTTATTTTAAAAGTATAGTGTTCTCTGTCTGCATCTGTGATATAATAACTAAATTGTAAGTATCTTATATATTATTATTGTAATATTTATAAATTTATCTAGAGACTAAAATTCACGATATTCTTTCAGCCTTTTGCCGTTCACTGCTGCACGAAATCCTCTCCTATAAAACGCCAACCCGCCAGATCTTGAGAAGCCCGCGTCTATTCCGTTTAATGTTTAATATTTAATAGTTATATTTAATAGTCTAAATTAAAAATGCAAGTAGGGGCACGCTTTTTTGTTCATCGCCTCATTGAAAGACTTCAAAACCAACATGCATAAAACTTTTACGAGAAGCTGGACTGCTAGTGTGAACGAGCCTTAGAGACACAGTTTCAATGATCTTCGAAGGTGTTAAACAAATTAACATTATCCAATGTCATTGGGTTGATGCACGAAGAGTTTCAATTGTAAATATTACCTTTGACTTGTACAACTATTATTTAATCAGATTTTTTTGTAAATTATACAAATATATATACGAAAATATTAATAATATTCTTAGTAGTCTCATAACTACTAAACCATTACTTCAATCGAAACTGAATATTAATCGGAGATTATGAGCTAAAACCCACAAGCACTACAGGCACATTTTCATGGCAAACGAGCAAAAGGCTCACCTGGTGGAAAGTGACGACCACCGCCCATGGATATCTGCAATACCGGGGAGCTTGCAGCTGCGTTGCCGGCGTTTACTAATAGCGTTTATAACACATATCATGCTCGGCGTTGGAGGGAAACATGGCGAGGAAACCTGCATGTATTTGATGTAAGCCGTACGTATCCACCAATTCGAATTACAGCAGTATCTTGAAGCAGACTTAACCATGAACCGAAAGCCTTAGCATTGACAGACTATAAAATAATATAAGTACAAAATATTCTTGGTGGCAGGACTCTGTGAAGGCCCGTCTGGGTAGGTACCACTCACTCGTCAGATATTTGCCGCCAAGCCACTGTTCGCAGTATTGTTTATTATTATTGTATATGAAAACATGAAATCTATACTTGTCAAAAAAAAAAAAATATCCCGTTGAGTTTCTTTCGCCGGTTCTTCTCGGGTCCGAGGTGTTAATTTCCGAACCGGTGGTAGATTTTTGACTATCAATAAGCGAGTGTAATCACTTCCATATTGAATAAAGATTTTTGACTTGATTTTGTTCCAATTTGAACGGTGAGTGCTGGCTCACTCACTGTGGCTGCAGGCACGGGGACATAACATCTAGGTTCCAAAGTTTGGTTGACGATGTAAGAAATGGTTAGTATTTCTTACAGCACCATTGTCTATGGGCAGTAGAGCACTTACCACCTTATGGTAATTGGCCCGTCCGTCTAACTATACAATACATATATTTTTAAGTATTGTCAATCTGTTACTATCCGATTGTAATCGTTGTTTACATAACTTGTAGTGCCTTTATTAAAGACTTCAATGTGAAATTAATTCAAGGCTACAGTAAAAAGCAAGTCGTAAACGTAAAAGACGCTCTTTGTTAAAACTTACTATAATATATCTGCTAATAGTCTTACGTTATGAGCGTCCTATTATAATTTAAATGTCCTGCCGTATTTATTCTCAAGAATATCTCAGAGTACATGACAATAATATTCTAGCTTATAGTGACGACTTTGTGAGGAATTTAAAATGAGTACAGCGAGTGAACATCACCGTATACGAAGAAACGTGCTTACCGGGTATATGTCTTTTAACTCCCGCCATCAAGATACCCGATACTCTTGACGGATTTCGATCACTTTATTCTCTCACTCTGATAATTCGATGGCAAATTCGACAAGACCGCAAAAGGGGTCGGGTGCACTAACGGCTATTCGTTTTTGTCGTTGACGTGTCATCTCTGCAATCTCCAGAGTCCCTGAGTCTACTGAGAAATTCTTGACAGAAATACCCCATATGTTTTTATGACTTTCAATGGTTTTAACTCAGTACCTCGGAATCTGTGGCCTTACGTTCTGTTCATATAAATTGCGTTATCTCAATTGATTTAATCTACGTCACTAGTTTTTAACAAGATATTGGCTTTAGGCAATGTTTAACCAGAACTTAAAAGTAATACCAGATTAGCTGGCAGATTAAAATGCTTCGTTCACCTTGGGAAAACGTAAGGCATGGGCAAATATTTGATTTTACAATATTAACAGAGAATGGTCAAACAACAGATAAGATTATTAGATTGAATTAGGCGAGAGCTCTTATTTCGAGAAGTTTAAATATTTGTAAGAACAGAATTTCGCCATCATTCGAATAATGGCCAATTCTCATAATTAATGCTTGAATTTTTTACTAAAATTGTAGCAGCTGTAAGACTTACTTCGCTGAGCGTAGTTTTTTTCAACCACGATATACTTAATTGCTACTGGACGATAATCATTTTTCCTATAAACGAGATTATTTTATGGAACTTCCACACTGGCTCCATTCGTTTTTCAAAATGCTCCTATTTGTTTATTTCTGTTTTATGTGGCAACAGAATATACTATTTCTTTCTCACTTCTTTTATAAGATAGGGAAATGTTGCTAGCATTTTTGCCACCATTCCACGCGATCTTGATTTGTAAGGTAACTATTTTTAATTATTATTTATATATAATTAAGGCCTTAATGTAAATATTTAAATAATATTAAAACTTCTCATACGATTATAATAATAGCGGCACTAAATGACGAACTCTGAATATAATGCAATATCGTTTAACATTTTTGTATTACGCAATTATAAATGAGTTTATATCACATAGTATTCGATGATTACCATACAGGATAAATAATATTATAACCATCGTATTTAATAATCTTTGATTGTCAGAAAAGCGTATCTATTGAGTTTCTTGCCCGTTCACCTCGGTAGAATATACATTCCATACCGATTTCAGCTTGAAATTTAAATTCATGTTAAATGACGATTCAAAAGATCCCAAATGCTCGTAAATAAAGTATATTTTGATTTTAATTTCATCTACTAAATTGGTATATATAGACTAGCAATTATCCCAATAACGTGAGTATTCTCTTATCATCTCTTGTCAATACATAATGCCTTAAGTTACAGATGCAACGTCCTTAGCCAGATCGTTTACTTCCGCTGCACTTCATCCTAATTCTGCTGACGCCACTGTTTTAATTCAATACGATTTTCAATTTACCTCATCAGTTTAACCTATTGTATTCATATCGATTTAAATGATACATGCATAATTCAATCGTTAGTGGGAAATCGATGCAATATCGATGCAGGAAAATCTATAGACCCTGTCCAATTCAACGTATATGACAGAAGGACACATTCGATTTATGAAAGGTTGCGCTTGTGGTGAATTTTAAAACAGCCTCTGTATAAATGCATATTATAATTTTATACGTATGTGTGCGTATAAAATTATAATATGAATTTTAATCGTGTGTATGTTTCTTGTGAAAATTTTATAGGGAATCTTAATTTAATGGAATTTATTTGGATACTTGGTGGTAGGGCATTGTGCAAGCCCGTCTGGTGTTCCGATTTAAAGGGTGAGTGAGCCAGTGTAACTACAGGCACAAGGGACGTAACATCTTGGTTCCTAAGGTCGGTGGCGCATTGGTGATGTGAGGAATAGATAATATTTCTTACAACGCCATTATCTAATGGGCAGTGGTGACCACTTACCATCAGGTGGCCCATTTGCTAGTCCACCCACATATATCATAAAAAAAAATGTTATTAATAGGCGATGTAGTGTATATGGCTTTTTGAAACTAATTATTATAATAGATATATATTTAGGTAGCATAGACGAACGAAACAAAAATAAACTTGTATAGTCGCTTACTATTATTCTGAAATATATTTTTTGATGAGTTTAATTTACTGATGCACTTCTTGATAAGGTATTAACTTAAACTAGGCAGTACACGTTGGAGACAGAGAAATAGTTTTCCGTGACAAGAGATTAGCATTGTAGCAGGAACTTATTTATACACAAATGTTTAGCTGAGGAATTGCTGTGATAAATCTTGAGTGATTCTACGATAAGTAAACACTTTAAATTGTATTAAAATTACAAATATGCGTCAAGCGTCATCGTTATACATATAGTTATATTTGCTTATATAGTGCAAAGGCTGACCAAATGTGAAATGAACCAAAGAGAATATACTAAAAAATATCAATACCAATACTTAACACACACAATCAAAACATTTATATATAATTATGATAAAAGTAATCACACATATTCGAGATGGCGTAAGGGGTTGAAAATGTGTACATGTTCACCTTAAAATTGGTTTCTTACAGGCCATACAACGTTGGATATTCCGAATTTCCACGAAACGACGTCCATCACCACGTGCTACGTCACGACGCCGTAACCTTACACGATGACGTCATTACATTTTTATGTGTTACTAGCGGCCCGTCCCGGCATCGCACGGATGGACATAAGATTTTTTTTATATATAATTACCTGTTTTTTTTTTATTTCTTTTTAAAATGCAGTATCACATTATATATTTATACTTACAATCCGAATTTGTTCATCGTTTTTGTTTATTCAAGTAACGTATTTAATCTTAAGGGAAAAAGTTTTTTTTTGTTATTCCTATGACTTATTAACTTCGTAATATCTGTAGAACGGAATAACCGATTTAAACAATCCAAAAACTAATCTATATTAATTGAAATAGTCTCGAAAACAATGTGATTTATTTGGATAAGGATTTAAATATAAGGATGAATAGCATGGTCTTATTTTGGTCGGTATTTCTATTAACTTATAAAATGTTAAAAGTGGTTATTATTATTATTTTTTTTTTATTTATTTCTTAGTAATAATACAATATTGTTAGCAATTTTGTTTGTTCTCACCAAGCTATTAGGCTTGACGGTGAGACGCGCTCATTTTGTTTAGAATACAAAAATAATGGTTCATAATAAAATTAAAAAAAAAAAAAAAATTAAAGAAAAAAAAAAATAAAAAAAATAAAACATAACATCTTCTTCTTAAAAACTTAAAAGTAAATCAACACTATAACTTATTTTTAATATTATAAAGACACAACGATAATAGTTTGACATATGGTATCACGAAGTTTATATTGATATGTTCTTTAATATTGTAGAACATACTTTTGTTCTATCATCAATAGTTTCCGCAGCGTATGCGACGAAAGTCGTTTTAGGGCACTTTTTTACGACTTGGGTTACGTTACTAAGTTTTAGTAAGGAACCCTAATAATTTCTACCAATAAATATAAACCTATGTTACTCAGGGTAAATGTAGCTTTCCATTGGTGAAAGATTTTTTTAAATCGGCGCAGTAGTTTTTGAGTTTATTCTTTACAAACATACACACACACAAAAATACATATTTTTCCGCTTTATAATAGTAGTGTACATTTAAGAGCTAACGGTAACAATGAATCAAAAACAAAAACAAACGAAAGTCTAGCATCCTTTAAATGAACCGAATGTCAACCTCTAAACTACAGGATGCGGAATCAATTAACGATTTTCCTAATTAAAGTCACGTAGATGTCACGACTGCATATGTAAATGAAGAAACAAATTTTCCTTGCTCACTATTCAAGTCGTACCTACTACCGTATCATTTTGATAAAAAAATACATGGTGTGGTATCTGCTTCAAACCCAGGCAAGCACCGCTGAATTTTCATGTGCTCAATTTGAGTTTGTAATTCATCTCGTGCTCGGCGGTGAAGGATATATAGATAGGTACATAGCATTCGCTCCAATAAAACGCCAGATTTTTTATTATTATTTTATTAGTTAGTTAGCGATTTTTACATTGGTCATTCTTACAACAATTATAAGCCGAGCAAGAGAGAAAAATTAAAGTTTGTAACATGCACACATGCACAGCTTACTATAATAAAACAATTTATTTGTCACTGACTTAAATACTAATCCACTCTTGAATTACCTTGCAACTAATAGATTATCGAACCTCCTTCCTCTGTTTTTATTCATCGTATAAAAAACTTTTTAGAGAGTGTAACTTTTTAACATTTTACAAATACTAAAATCGTTTTAGTAAGTATTTGTTGTTATTCGATTAATAAACCTTACAAATGAGATGCACGTGCAATATTTAAATATTGCTTCCATCTCATAAATAATGGGCAAGTGGGAGTCGAACTCGCGCACGAATAGATCCGTACCATTACCTATAAACACGAGAAATAATCCTGTCTGTTGTGTAACCACTTAAATATATATTTTATTCTGTTTTCAGTATTTCTGAAATTTTAGTATCTGTAAAAATTTTAAGTGTCTAACTATCACGGTTCATGAGATAGGCGGATAGACGGACGGACGGACAGCGGAGTCTTAGTAATAGGGTCTCGTTTCACCCTTTGCATACGGAACCCTAAAATAACCATATTTTTTGTTGAAAAATCTCTTTTGTTGATATGTGTTTGTGAGTACTGTTTGTACCACAAAACTTACCATTGAAAATCAATGCTCCCTCAAACATCCGTACTTGGTTCCTTTTAGTTGCAATGGATACTTTTTTGACAATATATATCATTACCATTTTGTCGTTTGCGTTGTAAAATACAAGGAGAATTATATATTTTGGTATTTTTCAATCATATTGCGATCGCTGTGAAAATTATGTGTTGTTATATAATTTGTAAGTCACGATTTGTTTGTTCGCTTGCTTAATAACCGAGATGTCGATGCGGAGATGACGATATCACGTTATTAGTAATTATTTGAACGTGTTAATGTTATAAAGGATTACGTTTGTGTTTTTTCTTTATTTAAGTAAAAGCACCTGATTGGAAAATTACGAATAACCTTATTATGATCTATTTAAATTTATAAATACAAATAAATACGAGCTTATTTGTTTGTATGGCAATTGTGTTACCTAGTATAGTAAAACCATAATTTAATCTAAATTCCGTAGCGGTGGTAGCTTCACTTAATATAGTTTGTAGTATGACGATACAAAAGTGCTTGTAAAAGCCTAATGAATAAAGAAATATTTTGATTTTTGATATAGCCGTTTCAACTATTTTATAAAAAAAAAATAGTGAAAATTAACCATATCTTAGATCATAAATACGAAAAGAACTATGATGATGTTATCTCTGTGCTTGTAATTGCACTGGCAGAATAATATTAAATAAGCTGTTTGTCATGGTAGTATCTGTCTAGACGGGCTTACGCAGAGCACCCCCCCCCCCCCACCAAGCACTATTAAGATTTCGTCAAATCAAATTATATAGGAGCTCTTTAGAATTTTCATTTTACAGATTCAAATTAAATTCAGTTGATAGATTATGAATATCGTATTTAAATAAACATTTATAATCATTCCACACGACTAGCGAGGCGTACAGACGGCACGTTCACGACGTGTACTATCGTAAAAATAATTAACACCATATTACGACAGTATATTAATATTCTCAAAGATTTATCTCGTTGTAATTGTTTTGTATCGAAACCAGTTGATAGAACGTCTAGACTTAATGATTGTTTTATAGTATACTAGTTGCCGCCCGCGGCTTCACTCGCGTTTAAGGGGGTTGATTGTCATGTGTTGGACAAAAAAAGGAAGTTTTTTTCAGCGAATCCGGCTTTGTTATTGGGTTTTTCTGTCAATATATTCTTAGCAGCATCCTAGTTTTAAAACTGGCACAGTTTCACACCTCGGAAGGCGTCTGCGTCGGCGTCTGCGTAGCCTGCGCCTGATCTCTTTTCAGTCGTATAAGATGCCATTCCATCGAATTATGAGAGTAACGGAAGATGAAATGTTTAGACAAACAGTTGCGCATTATAATACGGTATTCAGAAAAGCACTTTTAGCTTTAATCATTATTAACACCGATTAAATGTTTCAAGTAAATTGTATTAATTAAATATTATAACCTGTAATTGTGTCACCGGATCACTCAAGGGAAACTCGACTAAATTAAATCACACTCGAGTTTCAAAGCCTCGTATCCTTTACCGTGTGAGCGGCTTAAGACAATTGCTCGAGCAATTGTGAAATTTACCTCATCACGCCGTATATCCTTCCCTCCCACGGGATGCCGATGCTGTGAATTGACTAATGAGGGACCGAGACGGCTCAGGTGTTAACGATCCTGACATTTAACGTATCATGTCTCAAAGTTCTTCTATGAAGATGAAATTAAGTTAAAATTATTTAAAAAACGCTGCGTGCTCAACATAACAATATGATTTTTTGCAAGAACTTAATTAGTAATTACATATGTATGCTATTGATTCATGTTTTATTTAAATTATTAGTAACGAGTGGATTTTGAGTAAAAGTGGATTCGAATTATTTATAAAATACCTTTATGAATGTAATCATGGTCGCACTATAATTTAACACGGGAGGTCGGGCCATTCTTTCATCCCAAACAAGGAAAACATTCAATTAAACCACCTAAACTAAATTGTACTACGCATGCGTCAGCAGGAAATAACGTCTTGTGGTCAGGAATTTAGACAATAACGTGCGTATGGTGAGTATGCGTTAATATTAATTTACCCTGTTATTTTTCAATGTTCAAGACTTTTACCATTTAAAGGTTTAATAAAATAAAAACACTACATTATTAATGTTCCATAACTAGGCTCTATTTTTTATTTGGAGCACAATTGCTTTGTGCAAGCCCGTCTGGTTAGGAACTTATTACTTATACTACGACTAAGAAGCACTACTTAGTGTTGTTGTGTTCCGGTTTGAAGGTTAAGTAAGCCAGTGTTGTTACAAGCACAAGGGACATTTCTTAGTTCCCAAAGTGGCGTAGCGTAGCGTATTGGCGATGTGAGGAATTAATTATATTTGCCACAGCGTCAATTTCTACGGGCAGTGATACTCCAAATTATAATTAAAAAATAATCCCGCTTCGATTTTAATACTCTACATTAACAGCCTGTAAATTTCCCACTGCTGGGCTAAGGCATACGGAGCATATTCCACCACGCTGCTCCAATGCGGGTTGGTGGAATACACATGTGGCAGAATTTCGTTGAAATTAGACACATGCAGGTTTCCTCGCGATGTTTTCCTTCACCGCCGAGCACGAGATGAATTATAAACACAAATTAAGCACATGAAAATTTAGTGTTGCCTGCCTGGGTTTGAACCCTAAATCATCGGTTAAGATGCACGCGTTCTAACCACTGGACCATCTCGGCTCACTTAATAATTTAATACTCTAATATTATTATTATGAACCAATCCTGTAGTATTAACACTTACGTCATTTATCAGAGAACAGTTCTGTAAGTTTATTTGTTTCTAAGTTACTTGTAAACATTGTAACCTAACTTGCAATTTGAGTGTCTAAGCTAATAATGCATATACAATGCTATAGTTTCCTAGCCATCAGTGACGAAACATGCAAGCAGGTAGCCTCCCAGACATCGCGTGTTATCCTTCATTACTCTCAAGTTCAACTGAATCCATTTAATCGACAGGATCTGTATAACGTGGATCTTTTTTAGACATTGTATAGAGAACATCTATAGCTTAGTTATTATTATTATTATTATTATTATTTTAAGACTTTTGCTGTCCACTGCTGGACGAAAGCTTCTCACATAGAATGCCAACTCTCGATCTTGGACAGCCCGTATCTATCCCGTACCTGCCACCTTTTTTAAATCGTCCGTCCATTTCGGCATAGAGCGTCCTACACTAGTTTATATAGTCAATTATTATTCAACTAAATAATGTACACAGCTATTTTCTACCTATTTTTAATCGACAGTTTGAAGGTTTCAAGAAATATTAACGAAATAAATACTTCCTATATGATTCAGCAAATAGTTTTCAGGAAGTGCTATGACTTAACAGAAATGTATATCAGATTTTTGAAGACTGTTATAGTTTTTAGACTGACTATTCTTTTGCAGAATGTTTATCAAAATTTTTCGACTTATCAAAATTTCGTAACTTCAAGAATAAAAAATGGATGTTTTAGAAATTTATATATAAGCAAGGTTTCAAACTGTAGATTGCTTTAGGAAACCAATTCAGCATTGTGATCACTGTGTGACCCTGTCTCGTCAGGTCTAATGTTCTTGACAGTGCACTGCACGCAACACCAAGCATTACCGCATTGAGGAAACGATAATGAGGTGACCACGAAGATGCCTTGACTTTGCTCTTAAATTTGTCCTTTTGATAAGGATTGTATTTTAAATGATTTTTACTAACTACGTGGTACCAAATAAAGTAATTTTAAATATTTCAGTTATCGTCGCTAGTATGAATATAATATATATATAATATTTTTTTTTTATATTTTCGGTTAATATCCTGGTAAAACTTCTCCATAAAATTCCGATTTTGAAGAAGTATAATTGAATTTTATTCGAGTGAACACCTAAAGAGCATTTTTCTAGTATTAGTTTGGCTCGCTTTGTTCATTACTGGACTTTATAGATGAAGTTTAATTTTATATACATTTTTAGTAAAGCAGCGTTATAATTTGAATTTTCAGTTGATTACATTTTATAGCAACACATAACTGTGTTAATTTATGGTTGAACAGAAGACTAGAAAATAGTGAAATTTTGTCAGCGTTTAAAATAATAATTTACAAAAAACCTCATAGATATTATTTTTCTCTTATGATATTCTGACCCGTTATCCTTAACTCTGAAGTCTTCTAATGCTATTTATTTATTATTTTTATTCATTTATACAATATTGCTTAACATGTAAATTAGAGTTGACTTCAGAGTAAAAGAAAAAAGGTGTACAATGGCGGTCTTCTCGCGTATAACGATATCGCATATAACGTCTGGTGAAGGATTATTAAGCAGTTATTATATTTTAGGCTACATCGATACAGTCAATCGCTATCCCTTTATGTGGTTTTCATAGATTTTTAGCCAAAATTTTGACGATACTTGGTGGTAGGGCTTTGAGCAAGCCCGGCTGGGTAGGTACCACCCACACATCAGATATTCTACCGCCAAAAAACAGTACTCTGTATTGTTGTGTTCCGGTTAGAAGGGTGAGTGAGCCAGTGTAATCACAGGCACAAGGGACATAACATATTATAATGCTTTAAATATGTTTAGAGATTTCAGTATTTCGTTTAATCTCTACAAAAAAATAGTCATAAGATATGTCAATAATTTCCTGTAGTGTTTAAAGAAACGGCTGTTTAAGATCGAATATACTAAGAATACAACGATAGCAAAAAATGTATTAACTTAATGTACGAGGCCTTGAAAGTTATAGACTTGACTAGAAGATGGAATGTATAATACGTAGTTTTATAGCCACTTAGTTATCTTATTTAATAACACAAAATGACCTGAGAAAACTCTAAAATACTAATGGCCAATATTCTTTATATTTCCGCGTAATGTAGATTTATCTTCTGAGAGACTAGCAATTAAAAATATAAACGTCTTAACAACCAGTATCAACTTAGTACCCCTACAGTCTGCCAAATCCTTTCAAGTTAGTTGACACATTATGCCAACCATGAGCAAAAGTGATTGAGAGTAAGTTGATGAGTTATAGTTACTACCATAAACAACCATAAGATGTAAACGAAAGGTAATATCGAGGCCATAATTCGATAGTTTGACCGGCGTGCATTAGAGTGTATCTTTCATAGCTGCGGATATCTGGATATAAAACGCCATTAAATTATTTGACCCAACGTAAATTCGGCCTTGGGAACTATACTTATATATGTAATCTAATCACTAGACCACGATGCACTTAGTTTTTTTTACATACATTTGACATATGAGCCTAATAAAGTATACCATTAAATATATTACTCTATTTAAGTCTGTGTAAGTTATATATTTCGACTGGTTACCGAGTCGTTAAAACTAAATACACCGCCTCTAAAACTGAAATGGTCTTGAGTAATTTTTAAGTTATAATAGATTTACATGAATCATTATAACCAAGGAATAAGTAGTTTTAACTGATTTGTTATGAACAATTGAGATTTAGATGTTCCCTGTAAGTTTAGGTCCTGTATTTTTTCGGTAAATCCCCCGATGTATTTGTCTATGTCTGTATTCAGTTTCGATTAGGTCTGTGGTTTAGTAACGAGAGTAATTTTCGTATAAAATATAAGCCAATCTTACAGTTGCTCTTAAAAAGTCACTACACAGAAATAGTTTAACAATCAATAATGAAATTTTATCGTAATTCAATTTAAATATCTTTATTTTTCGACTTAATCTTAGCAGAAGTATTTATAAATTTTAAACATATGGACAAAAAATTATATGCGTCATTCCTGTTCATTGTAAGAATATATATGTGATCTGGTACCATGTTAAACGAGGGGGAATCTTTGCTGAGGGAACATATAGAGACTGTTCCTTTTTTTATTGGTCACCTGATGGTCTTCAACACCGCTCATACACTTCGTCTGTAGATTATTATAACGGTCCCTCACATCACTAGTGCCACCATCCTTTAGAACTAAGATGTTATGTCCCTCGTGCCTGTAGTTGTACTGACCCTTCAAACCGGAACTCGATACTAAGTGTTTTACGGTGGAATATCTTTACTTAATGTACATACATTATGCCACGATTATTAAATATTATTATCATTCATTTCCAGTCATGTGACGAGTTTTGTTGTATGTTTACGTAATTAGTGATTGTTTATTTGCATACGATACAGTATCGGTCACAACCGACTAGAACGTGCATAGTAAATAATTATTTTATTTAGAATTTATAATTTAATTAATATTATTTTTTATTGGAAATAGTTTCAGGAGGCAGTTCACCTGCCTCCTGAAACCTAATGCCTCCTAAATCCTAATTATGTAAAATTCGATTCCATGATAGTTCAGACTTTTTTCTTTCTTCGAACACGATCGTCCCCACTTATTTAAAAAAAATGTAATAAGTCATACAGGTATTTTTTTCCTAACTAGTAGGTCTTCCTGTTACTATTAAGATATACGTGTTATGCTTTTAAATTGGATACATCAATTTGAATTGACCAGCACAGAACTCAGTTATTAATCTTTTTAGTTACTTATAGTATTTATAATAATAATAACGATTTTTGTCATCTATATAATGTTGTATTTAATCTTATAGACTCCTGCTTGAATGCGTGTAAATGTACGGTTTGGTGAACACAATATGAGCCGACTATGATTTATTTCATCAGAAATATTTTCGTTTACTGTGAGCACCAGATTAATTTATTAAAAAAATATTAAATTATTTTACAATTTAAGCAAAAAAACTCAGTTATGTCTCAGATTCGAAGTGGTTATCTTCGATTAAGTTCCAAGTAGTCTCTCACTAGACTATCTGAGTTCACCTGCACGTATATCAAGAATAGAAAAACCGAAATCGTAAACAGAAAAAACACAATACGCGAAAGTCTTCGTTTAATAGTTTTTTTAAGCCCAGCAAAAGAATTATTTATAAAACTCAAGGACTTTACAATTGTAACGTAAAAAACTAAATCTCGCAATATCCAATTACTTTTTTTTTATCACAATTAACATCAATTTCAAATAAGTCGAAGTCAAACACGGTTGCTGAACATCACATGATCAATCAAAGCGTCGAATATTATAATTAGTACCATTAGAGCACAAATTACCGCCGATTTAACGCACTTCGGCTTTAATGCTTGTGCAAATAGACAATCACGTGGCAGCTGGAAATAATGGAAGCCTACCTACCCCCCTAGTACTCCCACTTTTATCTAGCTTCGTCGTTTGAAATAACATTATTAACCGACTTAAAAAAGGAGGTTATTTGATTGTATTTATTTTTTTATGATCGGCGCCTCAGAACGTTGCCATTTTTTTTGGGTAGGTATACTTCCCGATGGAAGTCAGTTATTTTTGGTTAATATTTGATATTATTTTTATTAAACATCTATTTTAATCAATGAGGAACCGTATTTTTGTAATGTCTTACTAAAAAAAAATGCTTAACCAATATAAATATGAAACATACTTTAAGACAGAGTGCGTGAAGAAAGAACCTTCAAACTAAGTCATGTACGCACTACCCACGGCGACCACATGCTCAAATCATCTTTACTTTCAGATGCCATAAAATTATCCCACAGATAAAGTCAATTTAACGGAGATTGAAATAAAATTATAAGAGAAATAGCGCATCGGTTTACGGGCCGCCTAGCGATGTAAAAAGTGGCAAGATCTATCCTGACCCCTTGGGCTACGTCCCCACTCCTAAGAGTGATAAGCTTAAAAGGTGGGGTAAATAGGAATATTACTAATACCTTAATTAATACGGGACATTGCTAATATTCTATTTAAAAAAAATAATAATAATAATCATCCGAAACTATAGGTCCGACTGACTGAAATTTAACATAGAAAATAAAATCGCGACATACGACGCTCAATAAGAAAGGATTTTTGGAAATTCAAACTTGGGCGAAATGTAGTCCGAAACTCTATATGAATTTAACCCGTACAAAGTCGGGACGGCCAACTAGGTAATTATATAAACAAATTCCGTAATGTTTATGAAAGTAGTAGTTTATTTTTTAATGTAACTTATATATAAATTAATTTATTGTAAATAATTACGTATAAAAGTAACAATTACTATTACTTTTGGGAATTGTGTTGAATAAAAAACTTCAAAGATCGAAGCCAACATCGTTCACATATGTATATCCTTCAACATACAACATTTTTCTTGCAAACAAAATCCTAAGGAACATAAATCTATAAATGTATATGTATCATTATTATTGATCATCCTTTTTCGTGGTGGTTAGGCTTTGAAAGCCTGTCCTGGTAGGCACTAACCACTCATCCCTTATCCTACCGCCAAAACAGCAATACTTAGTTTTTGATTGTTGCGGTTTTAAGGACGAGTGAGCCAGTGTAACTACAGGCACAAGACACATAAAATCTTAGTTCCCATGAGGTATGATTAATGTCTCTTACAATACCTAAGGGCAATGGTGCCTCTTACCACCATTAAACTATGATAATTAATTTCGAAGTTTGAGTTAATAAATAATAATCTATTGTGAATTCATGTGAGGGGACTTAGTTTCACAATATTTAGTGATAATAGATTTATATGAGAACTAAACATCGGCCAATGTAATAAATATTTCGACTTAACCATATTTTTTTTTTAATAAAAAAAAAAATTATTTAGATTTCAATATAGAGAACTATAATGACTAGGAATTAGCTGAGTGACTGAGAAGTGACTATCGTTTAAAATTTCATAAAGATAAATTTTAGTTTAAAAACTATTTATTTTATTTTGTAACTTTTTTAACTATTGACTCCGCCCGGTTTTATCACCTTAGGTCGTACCGTGATGTCAAATACTCTATATTTATTTATTTATTTATTAATCAAATAGTCTATACCCTTTATAAAGAATTTTATAATCTTTTTTTTAATTTTATTAGACACCTAATCGGAATTAAAGACTATCTCTTTAACTATGTAAAGTGTAGATATCACCAGCGAAGTTCGAAATTGAGTTTTTCATAATGTCTACTCACCAAGGTCCCCAAGTAGCTGTGCCCGATCTCCTCCTCCGACGTATCTCCGGAAACCAGGGTTTGTTTTTTTAATTTCATTTTTCACTAAATATCGACACTTATAATTTATATTTTTTAAGCACTCGATTTTATTTGAAAAACATTTGTGTTTGGATTAGGGATGCCCTTGCTATTGTTTTTAGAATATTAGTTATTTATCGATGTCGAAAATTTTCAGCGTTTTTTAATTTCGATTTGTTTTTTTATAATGAATATAATGTAAAATTTACGTAAAATAAATATTTTATTGTAAGAATGATTACTACAATTATTTTATCGCACGTAAAGCAACACACTATACATATTACGATTAATTTTAAAATTACACTATTTTCATTTTTTTTATTCCTAACTCCCGAGCCTACGATCTCGGAGTGTCGGTTCAGGTAGACTGACCTATCATAACCATCTCCACTCCCGCGCAAATGCACTGAAAATCTGAAACTTAAGACGCGGCTACACGAGAGGAAATAGTTCACACTTGGTCATTACATATTTAACATAATGTATAGTGTAACTTGAACCTCTTATTATCTAATACTTTGTAACCAGTATATGGGATATCCCATATACTCGTTTCATGGGATTATTTTATCACTTATCATATGAGTTTAATATGTATAATACTTTACTAAACTCAGAGTAAAAACATATTAATAAATACGTGTTATATTATAACACTGTAAAGGAATATATAAATGATAGAAGATTTTGGCGTTTTATTTGATTATCTGTGTATATTTATACGAATATGTTAAATGTAATTTTATTTGTGTAATGACAAAAGAAACTGAGTTTCTGTCGCGGGTTCTTCTTAGTTCAGAGTGTTTTATAAAAGTAACAATTACTATTACTTTTGGGAATTGTGTTGAATAAAAAACTTCAAAGATCGAAGCCAACATCGTTCACATATGTATATCCTTCAACATACAACATTTTTCTTGCAAACAAAATCCTAAGGAACATAAATCTATAAATGTATATGTATCATTATTATTGATCATCCTTTTTCGTGGTGGTTAGGCTTTGAAAGCCTGTCCTGGTAGGCACTAACCACTCATCCCTTATCCTACCGCCAAAACAGCAATACTTAGTTTTTGATTGTTGCGGTTTTAAGGACGAGTGAGCCAGTGTAACTACAGGCACAAGACACATAAAATCTTAGTTCCCATGAGGTATGATTAATGTCTCTTACAATACCTAAGGGCAATGGTGCCTCTTACCACCATTAAACTATGATAATTAATTTCGAAGTTTGAGTTAATAAATAATAATCTATTGTGAATTCATGTGAGGGGACTTAGTTTCACAATATTTAGTGATAATAGATTTATATGAGAACTAAACATCGGCCAATGTAATAAATATTTCGACTTAACCATATTTTTTTTTTAATAAAAAAAAAAATTATTTAGATTTCAATATAGAGAACTATAATGACTAGGAATTAGCTGAGTGACTGAGAAGTGACTATCGTTTAAAATTTCATAAAGATAAATTTTAGTTTAAAAACTATTTATTTTATTTTGTAACTTTTTTAACTATTGACTCCGCCCGGTTTTATCACCTTAGGTCGTACCGTGATGTCAAATACTCTATATTTATTTATTTATTTATTAATCAAATAGTCTATACCCTTTATAAAGAATTTTATAATCTTTTTTTTAATTTTATTAGACACCTAATCGGAATTAAAGACTATCTCTTTAACTATGTAAAGTGTAGATATCACCAGCGAAGTTCGAAATTGAGTTTTTCATAATGTCTACTCACCAAGGTCCCCAAGTAGCTGTGCCCGATCTCCTCCTCCGACGTATCTCCGGAAACCAGGGTTTGTTTTTTTAATTTCATTTTTCACTAAATATCGACACTTATAATTTATATTTTTTAAGCACTCGATTTTATTTGAAAAACATTTGTGTTTGGATTAGGGATGCCCTTGCTATTGTTTTTAGAATATTAGTTATTTATCGATGTCGAAAATTTTCAGCGTTTTTTAATTTCGATTTGTTTTTTTATAATGAATATAATGTAAAATTTACGTAAAATAAATATTTTATTGTAAGAATGATTACTACAATTATTTTATCGCACGTAAAGCAACACACTATACATATTACGATTAATTTTAAAATTACACTATTTTCATTTTTTTTATTCCTAACTCCCGAGCCTACGATCTCGGAGTGTCGGTTCAGGTAGACTGACCTATCATAACCATCTCCACTCCCGCGCAAATGCACTGAAAATCTGAAACTTAAGACGCGGCTACACGAGAGGAAATAGTTCACACTTGGTCATTACATATTTAACATAATGTATAGTGTAACTTGAACCTCTTATTATCTAATACTTTGTAACCAGTATATGGGATATCCCATATACTCGTTTCATGGGATTATTTTATCACTTATCATATGAGTTTAATATGTATAATACTTTACTAAACTCAGAGTAAAAACATATTAATAAATACGTGTTATATTATAACACTGTAAAGGAATATATAAATGATAGAAGATTTTGGCGTTTTATTTGATTATCTGTGTATATTTATACGAATATGTTAAATGTAATTTTATTTGTGTAATGACAAAAGAAACTGAGTTTCTGTGGCGGGTTCTTCTTAGTTCAGAGTGTTTTGTTTTCCGAACCGGTGGCAGTGTTTTATTTGACAATCAACAAGTAAGTGTAATGCTTCTATATTGGGTATAGGACTTTGATTTGATTGATGAAAAGAGCAATTATCATGATTACTATCAGGTCTTCCCAGTACAGTACAGTAGATTTAAATTAAAATTAACTTTGTAGAGTTACGATTAAATAGGGCTTGTATGTGCCTTCTTGAATTAAGTATACATTGATTTTGTTTAATACCAAAAATATGTCATAAAATGTAATCTTAACAAGATTGATGTTAAAAGTACTTTCAGTCAAGGACGCTAGGTCTACGCTAGGTCGAGTCTGTACTTGCCTAACTATACATTTCACGTATAAGCAATTTATATATGTTGTATATATTTTATAATACAAGTAAGATTATATCACAATATAAAATACTTTTTGAAATTAGAAAAAATATCAAATTCAATTAAATTTGAGAGCAACGTTTGAGTGAAACGATTTTAACGTCAACGGATTTAATACTTAGATTATTATGTTGTTGTAACAATATTATATTTTTTTCTTTAATATTATATTATATTAAAATATATTTATGCAATATGTACTAAACTTTATGTCTTGTTAACTGCCATTATTGCCTCATCATATTATATTAATGTTTGTATTTCTCTTTAACGCGTCCTCCACTATCGATAACTATAATGTTAATCGACATTCCCAGCACTAATTGCGCGATAATTACTGGGGCCCGAATATTTTCACGTGATATTCGATTTTTTTTTAAATATATACACTTATTTTTTTACCATAAATACTTAGTGTTTTTTTTATAATAGTTCAGAATTATTTATTAATTCCGTTTAATTTATGTCTCTTTTTTGTTCTTCTTATATCGCTATACCAAACTAAGCTTATTTAGGGTTTAGATAATACTAGTAACACCCGGCAGACGTTCTTAGTGTATATAAAATTTGTAATGGCGATCGGTTAGGCGTTATGGAAGTTGATAGGTAGCAGCGGCATATAATTATTTTATTTATTATTAACTTCAATGTTATATTAACCTAAATCTTACTACATCGATTTGTGAAGCCTATTCTAATCGAAAAAACGAATAAAGACGAGAAAACCCTTAGATTTGCTAATTGTTCAGTTCAGCGACCTCCGTGGTCGAGTAGTGTGTACACCGGTTTTCATGGGGGTACCCAGAGGTCCCGGGTTCGATTCCCGGCCGAGTCGATGCAGAAAAATTTCATCAGTTTTCTATATTGTCTTGGGTCTGGGTGTTTGTGGTACCGTCGTTACTTCTGATTTCCATAACACAAGTGCTTTAGCTACTTACTTTGGGATCAGTGTAATGTATGTGATGTTGTTCAATGTTTATTTATTATTATTTGTTTATTGTATACTACTAACAGTTCTTAATTAATATATCTTTTTATATTTATTTATTTAAGCCTCTTTAATTTTTTAGTAATAATAATAACAGTTTTTTTTAATCCATTTGCATGCCGTAGCAGGGAAACTAAGTATCATTGCAATTAAAACAATTAGAAAACTCACGGACATAAGTACTGCTAGACAAGTTTATTTTAGTAATTTTCAGTCTTGTGTCATATGGGATGTTGTTATGGAGTAATGCAGCAGATATGGAAATAGTATTTATTCTGCAGAAAATAGCTATCCGAACTATTTACAATATTAGCCCTAGGACATAATTACGCAAAAATTTTAAAGAAAAAGGTGTATTGACGGCTGCTTCACAATATATTTATGACAATATAATATTTACACAGATGAATATACAAAAATATTCCATAAATGCTGATATACATACTATTAATACAAGAAATAAGAATAAACTTATCACCTTTACTTTCAGTTTGCATACGGTACAATGAACGTTTTGGGCAATGGTATATGTACGCGTTTATAATAAGAAATATACTCAATTTAACATTTACTAAATTTATAAAGTCTATTAAGACTAAATTAATAAATAAATCTTATTATTCATTAAAAGAAAACTTTTTAGAAAAAAACGCCTGGATTTAGGCTCGGATTCCATCACAGGACAGTAATGATTGTAAAAAAACAGGAATGTAAATCTGTTTATTTGAAAAGAGCAACTATGCGAGTTTCTTGCCGTTTCTTCTCGCTGAAAGCTGCTTTCCGAAACGGTGGTAGTATTTAAATATCGACGATTCAAAAACGCTTCATTTTGAAATTTACTGGAATAAAATTGATTTGATTTTATAACTAATTTTAACTAAGGACCTCTCGACGAGTATAGGCCTCCTCCATCTCACTTCACTTTTTTCCGTTTTGAGCTATTCTCTTCCCATCTTTTTTATATAATACAACACAGTTCCACTTATTTACTTATATCCACTTTAATTTTACTTCCGTTCCAATAACATCTTCGTTGACGTTCAAATCGCTGTTTTCGCAAAACCATAATGAATGTGATAGATTATTCAAGCTCTCGACCGGCGTCGATATCAAATGTTGTATATTTGGTTTTTATCTTATTGTAGTTGTAATAGGGTATAGATTGAAAAAAATCGTGTAAACATACGAATCTACTTATACCTATTTAGAAGTAAAAAAATAAAATAACTATTTTGCTATGATAAGTTAATTTATGCCGAAATTAATGTTTTATTTCAAGAGGAATATTCGGTTTTAATAGTAAGAAAGATAAAATAAACGCTTTTGCGGTTTTTTTAAATCGAGTTGGTCGGTCGGACGAGCAATTGATGGTAAGTGATCACCTCTGCCCATTGGAATTAGCGCCATATTAAATTTTAACCATTTCATAACCAATTGGCGCCACTAACCTTGGGAACAGAGATGTTACGTCCCTTGTGCCTGTAGTTACAGCTCACTCATCGTCAAATACCAAGTACTGCTGAGTATATGGTGGTACCCACCAAGTCGAGCTTAACCAAAGCCCAAATATCCTTAATAACTCATAGATATTAATAGTGTAAGCCGATTTTTGTCCCTGTGATTATGGGACGATAGCTGCACATAAAAAACCGGTTATGGTCTCATTTTGAAGAGCTCCAACCGTAATGTGCAGAAAATAAAGAGGATTCTTGTTTGTAATTTACAAAATTGTTACAATTTAACAAAGTATTAATTTTAGAGAGATGAAAAAAGGTACTGGCTGGGATGAGAGCGGTACTACGTCTGTGAAAGAAAAAAAATGAATAACGTAAACAAAATCAACAATGAAATATAAATATTATCTTTCTTTAATTGTTATTGTGAAGGTAGCATATGGATAAGCATATGGGGCACTTTAACATCGAAGCTTCTGATTGTATTGTTCTCTCATTAATTGTCTGAATATGCTTTTTTCCGTTTCGTATCTTTCTCTGTTATCATTCTTCTATCTTTGCCTCTAACGTCATATTTAAAAACCCATGTTAAAAAAATAATGTATGAATGAGTTCTTTCTACCTAGATTTTCCATCTAATGAAGGGTTGTTCGAATCATACCATCGGTAAAATAAATAGAAGTTAGTCTAATTATGAAGATTTCTATGCATTACTAACCGTAAGTTCAAGATACGAATTATCTTCATAGTTGAAGATAATGGAAACTCTAGAGTTTTTAGTGGTTGATCTATATCCATGAGGAGATATTTCTTTTGTTATTAAGGTGTTGTGGGTATGAAGTTACGCTTCGCAGTTTCATCGTCCTTAAATTTAGACTAATGACGTGACGCGTGAATTTAATATTTTCGTTAATTATCTAAGACACAAAATGAATTACAAAATCAATCAAAACAGCGAAATACAATGAGCACGTATAAGGTCAGATAAAGTTATCGCTAAACATTGATATGCAATATATATTTCAAAGATTACAATTGTCTGGATTCAATTAGATATATGCAATGTATATTATATAAGATTTTTTATATTATGTAATATCTTATCAATTTAATTTATTAAATACTAACTGAAATACAATGAGTCGATTATTTATTTATTTATTTTATCAGTATCGTCTTACGCGTTTGTTTTCCAGAGAAAAACCGGGGAAAAACCGGCTTATAAGGGATTCTCGCCCAGTAAAAACTTTGTAATGATGATCTCTACGACACAGTTCGGAGCCCGTGAAATCGTTTTTGCGTCTGCTGACACAAAGTACACCGCCCTTCTCAAGGAGTTAGAATGATCGACATCTTAGCTAGAAACGCGAGGACCCCACTGCGTCTGAGGTCACACACTATATTTTAAGTCCCGGGTAACTAAGCTGTTGGAGGGTCTTGACTTATTACGACTATTTTAAGGTTGCTTTGGTCCGGTAGAATAATTATTGGATGTATATAGTACAATCTTAATCGATTGAACGTAGAAAACAAGACATAAATCAATAAAAGTACCTATAATTATAAAAAAATATTAATTCTTTCCGAGATGGTCTAGTGGTTAACACGTGAATCTTAACTGATTATTGCGGGTTCAAACCCAGGCAGGCACCAATGAATTGTCATGTGCTTAATTTGTGTTTATAATTCATCTCCTGCTCAGCGGCGAAGGAAAACTTTGTGAGGAAACCTGCATGTGTCTAATTTTAACGAGACGCACTGGAACAGCGTGGTGGAATAAGCTCCAAACATTCTCCTCACAGGTGAGTAGGCCTTAGACTACAAGTGGGATATTTACAAGATGTTTCTTACTTACTATTAATTATTTTACCCCTAGCCAGTAAATATCTCTTAATACTATTGATGCTAAGGCCATGTTAGCGCCACAACATCTCATAGGGTTATTGCCTGTTTATACCCTCGAAGTCGTCGATTAAGAAAAAAATCCTGAGAAAATCCTGCATGTGTCAAGTAAAAGTCTGACACGTGGGTATCCCACCAACCCACATTGGAGTAGCGTGGTGAATTAAACTCCAAAATATATCCTCAAAAGGAGAGACGTTAGTCTAGCATATAGTATGACATACTCAGCTTTACTTTACTTTTCTGACACAAACTTCTATCGGTGATAAGACATTGTGACATTGTACAATGACACACCTGGTTGAGTATTCATCCAATAATTATTCTACCGGAACAAAGCAATGAACTTTATATTCCGGTTTAAAGGAGTGAGAAAGAGTCATCAGTCAAGTGTTGTTAGCTCGTGTTGGTTGAAACCCGGTCACGAGGCCATTTTTATCTCTGTAATATCAACCTGATTACAAAAAGTAAAGTAGTAAAAAAAGCGAATACAAAATAAAAAAAACTAATGAATATATCCAGAACGGCTGTATACTTTAATTGTTGATTGTAGACGTATTAACAAATAGATTCGTCGTTTCGCATTTCCGAGTATTTGTATTCGCTTTTGTTGCTTCAATTTAATGTTAACAAAGCAGTTAAATTTCTAGAACTTTCTTTTGTCTTTATAGTTATAGACGTATTTTAGTGTTATCAATAAAAAAAAAATTAAATAAGAGGACTGACAGAGGATACACAATCTTGTTTTGCCGTTTATATTGAGGCTTGGGATCAAATTCGAATTTAATAAGTACATGACATTATTATTTTATGATATATTTCTGGTGTCTATATAGTTATTTTTTATAAAAATTTCATGCAGGATATAATATTATATATCTTTGTATGCTCTTAATTAAAATTCAAGTAACGAATTGTTATAAATGACAGGTAAGGATATAAAATCATAGCTATGTAGGTATGCATTTCGAGACAAAAGATTTCCATCTAAGTTGATCTTGCAAATTACTAGTCATTTTATAGAAATATATCAAAAGTACAGCTTTTACTTTTCAACGTTTAAAACAATATGGTAGCTGGACAATTGTATATAATATGTATAGTAATCATGTAAAACTAAGCCTTATTTATTGATGTTTTCTTAACAAAAGATTTGAATTTAGACTCGGCAAAGTTTAAAATATCTGCGGATATTTACTGTATACCTAAACGAATACCTTGCATTTGTTGACCCAAGAACGATTTATTGACTTTGCGGAGTCGGAAACTTTGCGTTATCCTTACGTCTCGTGTTCGTACAATCATTATCACTGATTCTATCACAGTGATAGATGTTAATGTGAATATACATAACATAGTTATAAATATATTGTGATGCAACCGTAAGTATACCTACCTACTTTGCGAAGAGAGTCTACCTCCATGCTTACAAATAGTACATTCCCACTAGTTTCATTAAAAACGATTTCTCTATTGCTAGATAATATATGGTCGTGTTAACTTATGTGGAACTACCAGCAAATGCTAGTCTAAATCAATAAGTTTATTCTTCAAGTATGATCTGTATCGGATCTCAAGCTGTGCGGAAGTGAGGTCGGCCGTGATTGTAGCCGCGTTCCCATTGTCGCTTCGTACGATATAAACCGATATCTTAGTGTTGCCCTACGAATAATTGAAGGACAAATTGATAGAGATCCTTTTGTAGATGGCAATGTATTTGTGAACCAATCAAATTAATAGATCAACGAAAGTATAAATAGACTAAGAATGAAATGAAATTGCTTACAGACGGCTTTTTATCGTCGATAAGTTTTACTGCTAATGATGCCGTTAATTTAATATTATTGTTATTATTAAATTTAAGGGCTTCTCTTAAATTATTTATCAAATATCGGCATGTTTCGGGAAGATTACTTTTATCATCATGGAGCGATACGACAAAATCACGTCACATAATTTCATTGAATTTACCATTATTTCGATAATCACAATATCACAAGATATATTTATGGTGATGATGACGATGATGATAATGTCACATTGTGCAAGATTACGCCGTAAAAGGGTTTGCGCGAACACAGATACGTTATTTATTCTCCCGCTCGCCCTGGAGCGAGTCACAAGCTCAAGGGTTTTTTCGTTAGTTCTTTCACAAAATATGGGCTGCTAATGAGAAATTCTAGTCAGAAAAACCCGACAACTAATAACAACGCCCCAACGACCTTAGAAGCTAGCTGCTAGATACCGAGACAGATCAGACATATGATGCATTTTGGGTTTGGACTAAAATAAACTTATTAAATTTTTGGGCATTAAGCCGAAATTCCACAACAAACAAAATAAAACCTTTTCAATGTACAATTTTTAAATTTTATCTTCATTCTAGCAGTACATTATCAGAATCCCAAGATATTTAACATTTGCCAAACAATGCAGTTTTTAGTGATATAGAAGAAACAGCCAAGAATATCGATACGCGATATATTAAGAAGCATCTTAACATTGTATATAGAACATTATATTTAGAAGCCTAGAAAGGTCTTTATTCCTCAAAACGCTTTCATTAAAAGCAGCTTTTATTCATGATTCATTCTTCAATTACATTTAAACAAATCACAGAACAAATTGTCCAATAAAAGATTCGCAAAAAATATAATGATATGAAATTTTATTGAATTTAGTCACGGTGAAGGATTTTCTGCATGCATATCGTACGTAACCGATAGGAAATGACAGTGGGTACTGATATTGTGGAAAAAACAGCAAAATGAACGTAAACACTTATGTAATATGATATATAATGTAATAGCAGTTTAATCTTAAGGCGATCTTGAAACTAGGTCTCGGGATACGGTAACTATTCAACGAGTAAGCCTTGGTATTAATTATAGATTGTTCGTTGATAGCAAATAGTGCTACATTTAAACGCTTTTTGCAAAAAAATCTTGTACGTGTATTTGTCGTATGTTTATTTTTATTTGTGGATTACATTTATGCATTTGTAGATTAAGACCTGAATCGAAATAAGTACCCGAAAATTTAAGTATAAGTTCATAAGGAACTATACGTCACTCATTCAAATTATGTAAGCCCATTAGAAAGGACGATGCAAAATCGTGACGAGTATTAGGTAGGTAGGTACGTCAAATCTAGATAACGCATCGATTTAAAAAAACAATCAAGGTCGATGGAAATTTTATCGATACTCGGTTAAAACGTAGTAAAATTATGACGTCATTAAAAGAAAAGGTCTCATTTTGACCTTGGATTTTCTTGGATTTAAGGACTTTTTGTTTTGAAACTTTTACTATGTAGTATATCTGTTTAAGATTAATGTAATTCAATACTATTTGACCGATGAATCGCATGCACGTTTTTTTTAATTGAGAAAAAATATCTAATGACGACTTCAACTTCTATACTGTTCAACTGATCGTCATAGCAATCGGTAACGTATAATGACATACTCATAGTACCAACTATATGATTAGAAAACTTTATAATCAAGACAACAACAATATTTTCCGTATATCAGATAAAAATTAAAAGGAGGTTGGGTGCAAAGTTTACCATCTCGCACTTTAAGCATTTGCTTGAAGCCATTAAAAAATAATGTCAAATTATGAGTGTTAATTAATCAAATAAACATTAAATAATTTTTGTATTTCCGTCCAATAAACAGAACACTATTAATGCTTAATTGAGAAATAATCCTACGTTCGTACATGTTATATAGTTTGAATAACAATAGTCAATTTATTTATTACGCTATTGAAATTGTATGAAGTGTTATCAAGAAGGTACTCGATTCGATAATTTACTACTGTTACGATGATATGACAATTAAAATAAATGTGCTCGAAAAATTATACTAAGACCTTCTATTTTAATACTTAACCTATTTATTGTACTTGTATTACAAGTCAATAGAAAAACCAAATCAAATTTATTTTATTCCAGTAATCTTTTGACGCTTGTCAACATTTCTCCTCTATATAATGCCATTACTATTCTCTGTGCCAAATTTAATTCAGACCCGTTCAACCGTGATTTCGAAACAAAAATCCATCAATTTCCACCCAACATTCCGCATTTATATTAGTAATAAGATATATGATATAAACAAATGACTATATAAGAACTAATAGTAGGAGAACCCAACATGCTGATAGCTCTTCTCGGTGGTAAAGGAAAATATCGTGAGAAAACCTGCATGTGTCTGGTAAAACATAACAACCAAACCACGTAGTGTAGTGTTGGTAAATAAACTTCACCTTCTCAAGACAGGCTTTCACCAAGTGGTATAGGCTACTAGTGCTAGGCTTTACTTTTTAGAAAATTAATATTGATCAAATAACTCCAGTCTTTCAGAATATATCGGATCAAAAACGTATCTTCAAATATAATGGACACAAGCCATATCTCCCCTTACGATCAAGACAATTGCCCATTATGTCTGTTCCTTCGCGTGCGGTAAACGGTTAGGCATGCGTGCGCAGACCATCGCTTTACAAACCGAGATTTACGGAAAAAACGTCATAAGCAACTTGTTGTTCTTCGATAAAATTTGCAAATAGAAAACACTTAAGTTCCCTCTGAATTTTTAACTATGAAAATACATGCTCAAAGAAGGTATTATTGGAGCAAAGAACAAGAGAATGAAATTTAGGACATTCAAACGCATTCTAAAATTGATAACTATGGGGGTACCGTACCTATGTCAAATTTGCGAATGTATGTTGAATTATGCGAGTGTGGGATAGTAAGTGCGTTTGTTTACTAACACATAATTCATTACTGTAATATATCGTGCACTATTGACTTATCACATGGGTTGTCGTCGTGAGCGAAGTCAGTCGGTAGGTCATCATCATCAAGACATACCTTTAAAAAAAACGACAAATTGACCGACTCAAACGACTGTTCTTGGCAAAATATTTCAGGCAATCAATAAATAAATATAATACACTAATATAACACAAATGCTTTGTGATTGTATGGAATCGTTGTATACATAAATAAATAAAATAATTAAGTGATAGAAAATATAATCATTTCGCAGTGGAGAAGCGTAAGACGGCTACTTCTTCTTAACAAAAGGTAACTTGGCATTTGACAATTTAAACTGATTTCGACGCTCAATTGTCTTGTGGAATGGGATATTTAAAATACTGGCTCTCTTGCCGCTCTTTAAGCGAGACATTCTCGCCACATTTTTTTTATTTTCTATGCTATAGTTAATACTATGGACATCTGCAATACTGATGCGTTGTTTTAAGAAAGGCGTAGGCTCTTTTTTTAAGGTTCCCAAGTTGTATCGGTTCAGAAAAATCGCCGACGAAAGCTGACTCCACAGAGTGGTTGATCAAACATTGACCAAGCATGACAAATAATTTAGTAGGTCAATTTTTGGTTTCTCTTATATTTCCATTAAGAGTTTAATATTATTAAAGACTGCACAATAAGGATGACAATTATTTTTGTAATTGCACCATCATCCCATCGTACATGTGTATTACTCATCTGTTTTATTGACCCTAACACCTACTACCTACCCCCCCTCCTCACTTCTTCCTCCTATTTTTACCTAGATAATAGTGGACGTTATTTGATTGTACTACTGAAAATCAGTATTGGAGTTCGAGGACTGGATGGATGAGGATTTTAACGACGACTTAAGCTGAATGGTTATCGTATTTTTATTATATATAGGTAGGCGTTCTGGCAAATGCAACCTGGTACCTTACCTGGTAACCTTGGGAACCAAGATGTTATGTCCCTTGTGCCTGTAGTTGGCTGAATCACTCACTCTCCAAACTAAAATTATAATGTATAAGTATAACTGTTTAGTGATGAGTGGGTTTTAGCCCTACCAAGTCAATTATTTCGTTTCTTCTTTAAAATAAGTTATTTCAGTTATGTTTGTATTTTTGGCGTTGGTATTGTTAGAGAGTATGTGCAAATAAAGGCTTATTATTATTTAATTTACACCATCTTTCCTTACCTAGCCATCTTTACCCAAGATCCCCTCGGGCACTAGCAATAAAACTGCCATAAAGAGGAAGTGTCCACTTAGACCATTTGTCGCGTCCTTGACTATATTTTACTTTAGATAAATTATGACCATCTTATTCTTTGAGGAGGATATTCATCCAAATATAAAATTATATATTTTGTACTACTTTAAAAAAAAAGTAAAATTGGGATGAAAACTTGTTAATGTCCCACTGCTGGACTAAGGCCTCGACTCCCTTTGAGGAGAAGCTTTGCAAGTAGATGAATACACGCGTGGAACAATTTCATTGAAATTAGACACATACAAGTTCACTTCGTATGTTTTCCTTCTAGGTCGAGCACGAGATGAATAAATAATTTCATGGTACTTGCCTGGGTTTGAACACGCAATTATCCAGCGGACCACCATGGCTCGGCTTTTTAAATATTATGTTCCTAGATGGTCCAGTCGCAAAAATGTGTGAATCCTAATCGATGATTGATTCATTTGTGTTTATAATTCATCCCGTGCTCAGGAATGTAAGATGCATGTGCACATATTTCTGCCACACGTGACCAGCAACCAACACATAAGATGCGGGGCTTTTTCACCCACAGTGCTATGGCAATTTCAAAAGAAAATGCGAAAATGGAATTTTTCTACTACCTATTACATATAACTCGAAGATTTTCCCCGAATGTTTGAGTATGTATTTAGTTGTATTTTTGATATAATATAAATAATTTTACTTTATATATACAAATGGTAATATAAACGCCTTTTATTTTTTTTTATATCATCTATTTAAAGGAAAATCACTTTTTTTTCATTGTATTTTAGATATGTTTTTTGCTCAAACCGATCAACACAAATTAATTCACATTTTTTATATAATTATTGTATTTGCGCGTATACACAAAATTAAACACTACCTATCGTTAGGAAGTGATCACTATAACGCACTAAAATGTCACAAGTATAGGAGTATGCGTTTACCGCTTTAAGAATATGTACAATAGTTTTAATTACACTTCAGTGTCACTGGTAAACTGCGGAAATCAGTTTTTTTATAGAATACCTGGCAAACATAATTTTTTATTCATTTTAATTTTATAACTATTATTTAAGCCCCTATCATGAACAGGTACTCAAGTTACTTAGTCATGTGAAAGTAGCGGGTTCATTTCTGAATTCATCTCTTCTGTTAGGTATTGGAAATATGATTGTATATCGATTCCTTAGCGGAATAAGTACTGTTAAGATGTACTTGAAATATATTAGACAAGAATACTTTATGATAGGATAGAATACCTCAAAGTCATAGACATTGACGCTAACAAAATATATATCTTTCCTAACATTAAAAATCTAAATATACTTTATTCACGTAGGATTTTACAACCACTTTTAAATCGTTATTTGACAGAATATCAGTTCGTAATGTAGATTCTACCGGGAAGACTCGACAAGTAACTCAGACAGTACACTGCCAACCTTTGAATCCAATATGACATAGTCCTTAGTCCAGTACATTGACTCCAATACAATTTACAATTTAAACCAATACAATGTGACGTTTGGCAGTAAATTCGATATTAAAATAATTTTAATAAATAAATTCGGTATTATTGGTAAATTAACTAACACAAAAATTGCTGTAAATATTTATACAATGATAGCTAAGTCTGCGGCTTTATTCGCGCGAAATTTAAAAAATCAAACTTCCAACCCCCATTTACCCCCTTAGGGGTGGAATTTCGTAAAATCCGTTCTTAGCGTATGTCTGCGCCCTATAACGAACCTACTTGCCAAATTTTAAGTTTGTTGGTGTTATAGTTTCTGATTGATTGAGTGGTATTTCGCTTTTATATATATGTATATAGATATAAAGCAACGCTCGTCTTTAACGAAAAGAACATATAGTTCAAAAGAACAAATGAAAAAAAGCGATGGCCGTAATACATAAACATTGTTGTAGATAATTAATCGTTAAATTACATTATTGGTATCAAATACAAAATTACAGGGAATTTCACCTTGAATATTTAAACACCTGAAATTCCGTCAGGTTACCTTGACACTCTAAGTAATATGAACATTCGGTTTGAGTGATTACTCAAGACAGACCGAATATAAATAAATGTTTAGTTTTTTTTGTTACATAATATGATTTCATCAACCAATATAGGCTGTCTCTGCTCGTAGATAAGAATAGTGCATTATTCTATACTAATATTATAAATGCGAAAGAAACTCTGTTTATCTGACACTATGTTGCTCTTCACGGCCAAACAACTGAGCCGAATTTGATGAAATTTCGTATGAAACAAGCTTGAACTCAAAGTAAGGACATAGGCTACGTCTAACACCGACTAAGCCGTAAAACACGAACGCAGCCGCAGGCGTCAACTCGTATCTTATATAAATAAAACACCTAAGAGAAAAAGCAATAAGTTGAGTAAATCTGAAAAAAATATGTAAATGAAATTGGATCATTAGTTTCGAAGAAACTAAGGAGGGTACTCCTACATACAAAAAAAAAAAACATTTTTGTTTTTTTTTTTAAATATTAGTATAGATTAGAAAAAAGACGAGTCATTTCGCATTAGAATTACTAAAATTTCAGTTTTATATTCTGGGTCTGTTATATATTACAAATTCCGATAATGAAGATTGTCCTGGTCGATTTCGGCTAGAACCACCATTCTCAGGGAAGACCAAATACTAGACATATAAATATTTATATGTATAAATGTTTTCTGTGCCTATACTCTTATAATGCTATCGAACGCTCCAACTAACTTTTACTCAGGGCTGAGAATTTCTAAACAGAAAAATTGGTAACCCCGTTAGGAATGGTAAACTAAATCCTTTCTTTCATTATACAAATAAGTTGCTAAAGTTAGTTATAGTAATGAATTTTTTTTTTTTATGAACATATTGTGTCAACAAATCTTCTATATTTTATTCCTTTTTTTAAATTATTTACATAGACAATGGATCATTTTCTTTATTACATTGTTCAGCTGCAGCACAAGAGATAAAATCTCGCGATCTTTACATAAATCGGACTCCGTTCATCCTTCCCAGCGACCGCATAATTGACGTCATTAGTTTCGAGTTTAATATACGTGCATTAATTTAGATTGTCACCCTTTTCTACAGTAATGCTATCCGCCAATCCCGATTTCGTCCAAATGAAAAAAGAATAATCCTTACTTCCTGATCGTACCGCCATCTACCGGGTCTAATCAAAACCACCCAGGGACACTCAAATATACACAAAAAAAATTTAAAATTTGTACACACGTACAGATGATTTGTATATATATAATTTGAAGAAATAATTTTGTATTTAATAGCCCAACTTTTGCGTAAAGTATATGGGTAGACTATGAGTTCCTACTCGCGGGACCGAAACAGTAATGGAGACAATGTTTATCGCAGATGAAACCGCGTCGTGCAACGATATATCAAATTATTTATAAAGCAATTGGGCTTGACGTTAAGTCTAATATATTTTTGGACAAATAAATATAAGCAAATAAGACTATTTCATTCCATATGATAATTTATAGCATTTTTTGGTTTTACTCAAACTTAGAATGTAACTTATGCCAAAAAGGCCAATAGCCCAATATTTTTTTTTACATTACTAGCCTTTAAATTTCCCACTCCTGGGCTAAGGCGTCCTCTCCCTTTGAGGAGAAGGTTTGGAACATAGTCCACCACGCTGCTCTAATGCGGTTTGGTGGAATACACATGTGGCAGAATTTCGTTGAAATTAGACACATGCATGTTTTCTTAAGATGTTTTCCTTCACCGCCGAGCACGAGATGGATTATAAACACAAATTAAGCACATGAAAATTCAGTGGTGCCTGCCTGGGTTTGAACCCGAAATCATCGGTTAATATGCACGCGTTCTAACCACTGGGCCATCTCGGCTCTCAGCCTAATACGTTATGATATAATTATTACGATGACGTTATATACCATTGAGCTGTCGAAGTTGAACATTGCCAATAAATGCTGATAAAACTAGAAAAACAATCAATCGTATGCCATTGGTATCAAAGAAATGTTAGATACGTTTGATAAAAAAACACGGACATAGGTTTATTTGATGTCTTAATGTACTTATTTAATTTATCTATTATTTATAACTGGGAAAAACAATCGAGATTAAATTCTTGAACGGGTTTATAATCTATTCCTACGTACCACTTTAAGGGGAGTTAATAAGAAATTTTAGTAACGAAGTCAGTACTATATACTATTTATGTTTAAATATATAACATTAGGGAATTGTTTCCTAGACGAGCTTCAACCCTACCTTGTTCAGTACCTATGTACTGAAATTTTTTTTACTTCTTTACTTGGAAGAATATACATCGAATCGTTATAAATTAAATTGACAATTCAAAAGTACATGAAAGAGGATAATTCAATAAAGTTTATCCTGATTTTGACAAACAAAAGTACATTAAAATATATTCAAAAAATCTAGTATATAGTTGCACATGTTTCGGCTGTATGATTAATAATCAAAGTATAAAACACTCCGTGATAAGCTACCGTGGCACAAACACTTGAGATAAGGAGCGATAGTGAAATTTGACTTAGTGCTTCTTAATTAAATGGACTCGTATTCCACTTCATGTGCCAAGGATGTATGAATAACCCGGTTTGCGAAAATACATTCGTATGTATTGCTTATATCAATAGAATTCGGTAGAAGAATAAAGAGAAGATAAGGAAATTTATTTTTGGAATAGGTTGCATACTTAACTTGCTCGGCAAAGTTGAATTTGCAAAATTTTCGAAAATTCAGAAAACTCCAATTATTCGAAACGTTAATTGGCAATCTCAAAACCAATTATTTTTATAAGTACATCAATAACGAACAAAACACTTTGTACACCCCTACCATCCTATCTCTCTCCTCTACCAAAGGTTGCCTGGAAGAGATCGCTGTTTTAGCGATAAGGCCGCCTATTGTACATTTTTCTTTTCTTTGTTTTTGTTGTACTCCTATTATTTTTGTCTATATTGGTGTGCAATAAAGAGCATATAAATAAATAAATAAAACAAAACACTTGACGGTAAATTAACATCTTAAAAGACATGACTTTTGTAATAGCTTTTCGTTACATCCATTTCATCCTTGCATTCATTTGTACTAAGCAAATACCATCGTTTTGTATATTAAAGAGTAACAGCCCTCTCCCTTTTTAGGAGAAGTATTTGGAGCTTATTCCACCACACTGCTGCTGCGCAGTTGCGCTATTGGTGGATACACATGTGGCAGATTTTTTTAAATTGATACTAAGCACTTACAGTATCCTGTTTCCTGACGCTACTTTCCTTCACCGCCGAGCAAGATAAATAAAAATTAAGGCCCTGATATTTCAGTGGTGCTTTCCTGGGTTTTGAATCTGCAATCAGCGATTAAGATGGACGCGTTCTAAACACTCATCTTAGCTATACGTATATTGAAGAATTATTATTGAAATATTACTCAGCTAGCATCACTTACACTTTTTATATTGTGCACCTATATAGCCAATTCGAATCCAAGAAAAAATGTAGACAAACAATCCGCAGATTCCATGCAATCTGGTAATGGCTCAGCTATATTGCACAATGTTAACAGTTCTTGATGAATACAACTTTATAAATAAATAATATAAAATATTATTCTGTTCCATTTAACTACTTATATCCATTTCACAGTTCCGATAACAGCTGTGTCGACTTCGAACACACATCTTTTTCGCAAATCCATAATTATTATCATAGATTTTATTCAAGCTCTCGATCAATAGTTTCACGTCAATCCCTGTGTTGGAAAAGACTATAGAATGCCACGTCCTGATCGTTTGTCAATCAATACACAGCTTTAATTACAAACGTTAAAAGTTCTTTCTCCTTTGAGGGAAGGCTATTTTTTGTTTATTAATATAGGACTTTAAGAAAGTATTTTGGGAAATCGGGTATTGGTACTTTTTAATGGCGCAAAGCAGCTTAGATAGCCTTGTTCGACTTTTGGACCAATCTTAATGACAATGACTAAAGTCATTTGTATTGTAAAAATATTTAGCCAGACAAATTATAAGACTTGAGACAAATTAAATAAACATAATTTCCATCGCAAAAACTCGTTGGAAATGATAAGACTCCTATCAATGATAACAAAAGAAAATTCCATCCTCGCCATTCGTTTTGTCTTTGATTTATTGGTATTTTTTTTATTTTAGTATTTTTAAGAGGCTTTTATAGTCAGCCTATATGTAAGCCCTATCGTTACACGCTAAATTAAATAAAAAATGGTTCAAACACAAGACTAAATCAGTTTGAGAGAATTAATAACAAAATTCATAAATTTTAATTGCTTAAATTAAGAATATATTTAAAAGCATAAATAATTAAAAAATATATATATTATTATTTTATTGCTATTGTAAACTTTGATTGCAGAACATTAATATTTTAAAGGTTTGATATTCAGCACTGTTTTCGTGCTTGTAAACGATATTGCAAGTAGTTGTCAAATGATTTTGGTGTATCGACGATCGATGGTACTCGTAACACGTATGTCAATTACTTTGACAGTTTCTTTCCAACTATTAACAATTGAGCAAAAATTTACATTTATTTTATTATTTTAGAGGGAAAATATAACCGAGGCAACAGATCTTATACGGAATAATTGACAAATCGAAATATTTTTGTTTTGTCACTTATACCATTATGGTTCTAATCCCTACAATTATTCTTACGATTTTAGTGTCATGTTTCATGAATCAAGAAAGCTATAGTAGCGGTTTATATTTAGACATTTTGCGTGTACTCAGATCTTAAAATAGAACAATTAATTGAGTTCAATGCTGGATATTCTATACGATGTTGAATCACTCGATCTTCCTTTGTACTCTCTTTATATGGTATTATATATAATAAGGCATGGTATATCATATTGGAGGGAGAGGGGAGGGCCTTTGCATGCTCGTCTAGATTGTATGGATTGTGGTATTTAACTTTGAGCCAGTGTTAGGCACAAGATACATAACATTGTAGTTTCCAAGGTTAGGGTCATAATGGCGATGCAAGGAATTAGAGTGCAAATGTCTATTGGTAGTGGTGCCATCAGTCATCATGCCAATACATGTAAATAAGTTATATAAATACACTCGGTTTTTATGGAAATACTATGGGAGTTTCATGGTCAGCCTCGTCAGGCGACCCATATCAGTATAGTCAAGTCCATACTAGACCTCAACATTCGTCAGTTTAATGTTCCAATGTTTATTTATGAAAATCGTTTTAAATATTAAGATATGTTAATAAGTATTATTATAACAAGCAGATATGACGTTAGTAAATAACGAAGAAACACATAGTACGGTATAGAAATGTCTATTCACTCACGACGGCGCGCCCCTCCACATTAAATTTATCAGCGTCCATTAGTATTTAGTGCGAGTGAGTCGACGATACTATCAAAAGAGTAAGACAGCAAAAAAAAATACAAACTATTTTTTTTTAAAAATACGTATGATATGTATTTACCCACATTGTGTCTGTCATATTGCCACGCCCTTAAACTAATTTCATTGCAACGAATGAATATATTTGAAGATAAAATTTTTGCTACGGGAAAACCTCTACAAGCTGAATATTTTATCTCGAGGAATGCAGAAAAAACTGTATCTGATATTGATGTTAATTTTATTCGTACGGTACTTACCCCTTAGACTTTTAAGGAAAAATGGTTGCGGCGTAGATATAATATATATTTTTATGATTTATATGTGATATTTAATCTATGAAATTATGCAAAATGTAAATCATATATGTTTCGATTACCCGATATAATCATTTATAAAATCAATAAAGCCATGCTAAAAAAACACATTAACAAATGAGGCATAAAGTTGCATACCAGCTTATATAGATGATAAAACCGAATAAGTATTTGTTGATTTTACGCCAACATACACAAATATCATTGTATCTTATCAATCTACTTATATATTATGAATATATTTAAGTGCAGTTAAAGTATCACTAACTTTTGTTAACAGGTCTTTTTGATAAACTTCATGTAAAATGACAATTACTTGGTTAGATATTTCGATTTCATCATAAGAAAACGGCAGCCATGATTATCGTCTTCACTAAGGAATGACCAACAATTAACCTAAAATTTGTTCGCGGCCGGTCTTCGATAGGCTCACCTACGAATATACATCAATACTAATACTACAACCAGTGGCGTAGCTATCGTAGGGCCAGGTGGTGCAGTGCACCAGGGCCCCTGAGCTCTGGGGGCCCTCTAACCTAAGCTATGAAAAGAGCTTTGAATAGAGATGAACTATGGATTTAACTTACTAATGATATATTCAACTCACTGTATCCTGTATCCCATTTTTATTACTATCTATAATTTTGAACGCCAATATACTTTAAAGAGGGGGCGAGGGCCCGATTCTTTTTCTTTGCACCGGGGCCCTTACCCACCTAGCTACGCCACTGACTACAACTAATACTAATATTATTTATATATATTTTCCTATTTATGAAGGATGACATGAGGTTGGTAGAAAAAAACTGTAAGTGTAAATACATACACAACAGTTTAAATTCGTAAAGTTGATAAGATATTAAAAATATTGTTCTCGTAAACTTACTTTATAAATAATATTGAATGAATACTAATTAGTTATATAAATTGGTGCTTGTTATGCAGATGTTAAGTCGGGTTATGCGATTTAATGAAATAAAATAATTACAATACAATGTAATGTTTATTTAATTAAATATTTAATATTAAGCCTTCAATATAAATTATTCTTATGCAAGTCAACTCTTTGTTTTAAATGTATATTTACTTTCTTTATTATAATAAATATACATGTATACCTATATATTTATGAAAGTATGTATTTCCATATTCAAACTTCAGTATTCGTATACTTGTTTTTCTAACCGTTCGGCCATAAGTGCAAACGAGTGTAAGAGAGAAGGAAATAAATCGGCTTCCATTTAAAAAAATATATGATTGGCTCGGATTATATTATTGGCCGATTTAAGTGCTTACTTTAAACTACGTTACGTTAAATGAGCATTTAAATATAGAATATTTTTCACTTGATACGACGCAGCAGATCTAAAAGAAACGAAATGCATTATAATAATAATTTGCTTAGTACGGTTGGCATAAGTTAATAATTTACATATTGTTCTATTTTTCATATATATGCAAATTATATAATTATTATTATTGGAATTGGAACAGGAAAATAGCAAATTTTTAGAAAGATATAACTGCGTGTAACGTTAGCAAAAAAAAAATATATTTTCAAATAGATAATAATAGATCATTTTGATACTTTATTTATTACTAAATTATTTTCTTTTTCTGTTCTGGTTATAGATAAGACAAAAGTATAAATTAATCTAGTTTTCTATAGCACGTCACGTTCTGATTTTGAGTATAAGTAGGTTGATAGATGTATAGTATTTGTTGTAGATTCCCCTTTAGGTCATTTTTTTATTATTTCGACCTAATTGAGAATCATGACGAAAACATTTGATAATTTAAACCAAGGATTAATCAATCAAAAACCTAAGTCTACTTCGTGAACCAATCAATCAATTGATATTGAATTGAGATATTTAGTAACGTAAAAATATTTGACTAAGTGTTTTATAAGGTTGAAGAGTTTGTTTGTACGAGCTAATCTGAATACCTAACAAAATATTTTTCCGTGAGTTTTAGAGGTAGGTTTTTTTTTTATTGCATTGGTTGGCGGACAAGCATATGGGCCACCTGATGGTAAGTGGTCACCATCGCCCATACACAAAGCATTACATTTTTTTTTTAGCATAAGCAGCCCGTAAATGTCCCACTGCTGGGATAAAGGCCTCCTCTCCTTTGAGGAGAAGGTTTGGAGCATATTCCACCACGCTGCTCCAATGCGGGTTGGCGGAATACACATGTGGCTGAATTTCGTTGAAATTAGACACATGCAGGTTTCCTCACGATGTTTTCCTTCACCGCCGAGCACGAGATGAATTATAAACACAAATTAAGCACATGAAATTTCAGTGGTGCCTGTCTGGGTTTGAACCCGAAATCATCGGTTAAGATGCACGCGTTCTAACCACTGGGCCATCTCGACTCAGTCAGTCAGTCTGCCCGTGACCACGAACACTGCAAAGTGCTCGAAACGTCGGGATGTTAAAATAATTAATATACGCGATTAAATCCGTTAAAAACTAGTTTTATTTCAATGTGTAATAATCGCGAAAATCTAAGACAACATTAAGATTATGTTATGTATTTATGTCCCTTGTGCCTGTGATTACACAACAGATTATGGTTTTCAGGTATTAGGCAAATGCCCTTGTCGTTGTCCAAATGTTCCTTGAAGTTCAAACTTGCTTCATACCTAATTTGATCAAATTTGGTTTGACCGTAAAAAACAAAGAGAAAGACAGACAGATTAACATACAGAGTTACATTTGCATTCATAATTAGTAAACATACTACGTAAGGTTAAAAGAAGGTAAAATCGCGCAGAACGGGTAGTTTCATATAACCTTACATGATGGCGTTTCATGACGTTTTATAAAAAAAAGTATCTGAAATTGCGACAGTGAAGTTGCTGTGACAAATTAGCGATACGTCAGAGAGGGTTTGAACCATTTACTTGATAGGCATTTGTGCAAGCCTATCTAGGTAGGGTAGGTACCAGTCACTCATCAGATATTCTACCGCTAAACAGCAATGTATTGTTTTGTTCCGTGAGCATAACATCTTAGCTCCCAAGGATGTTGCCGTATTGGTGTGATTTGAGATAGGGTTAATATTTACAGTATATGTTGATGGGTGGTGGTGACTACTTACCATCAGGTGGCCAATTTGCCAGTACACTTGCCTATTACATAAAAAAAAAGATATCAAACCAATATTCTTCTGAAGAAAACTATCCATAATTATGGTTGAACATTATTTTCAAACAGTAGGAAGTGAACGATCTTCAAGGCACACGACATTGACTTTCAACGGATTATCTGAATCTTATCTTATCAAAGACACTATCACATTGACTTATATCATAACACTTTATAAGATAAGCCGGTCATGTGCCTAACGATTTGTGCGATGTAAAAATTCTTTGTGATAAGTGTAAGGATTATGGTTATTATTGCAATGCGACGATTTTTATTGAAGTTTTTGACCCCATATTGAACATGACATGACTTTTAAGAATAATGGAATGTACTTCGATTTTCAACTATAACATTCCATGACGTCCAATTTCCTTTTTGGCAAAACGTATTCGTAAATATTACAATGTACTATTTTCAAAAATTACAATGTGTCTTTGAATTGTTGCCGACATTTTGAATGGGATTAAATATATATATTGGTCTGCTTGAAACCACTATCGATAGTCTAGACTATCATTAGTCAAAAGACCACATAGCCATAGACCAATTGGTATTAGTTTTATTTTACGAAAAGTCAGGTGTTTATTTGTTTTTAATTACTTGTGACGGATTATTATCAGATTATTTATTTCCGTTGAGTCTGCGCCCATATCATACTTATATATGTATATTTAGAGGATTTATGCGATAAAGGCTTTAACATTACTCTTTACAAAAAATATATCCATTTAATTTTAGCGTTAAGCTTGTGGCAATAGAGATAACAGAGGCCAGGATGCTGTTTCGAATAAAACGTCGCTGGAAGTCTTTCCAACTATCCCGTTGCAATCGTCATTAATAATTAACGCTTATCGCCATCGATATTTAATTTATGTAAATAGCCTTTAATTATACATTCAGATGTAATAAAAAAACAATAACAGAATATTAAATCGGCAAACGTATAGACATAACTCTACGTCTACCGTTAGCTATATTCGATTTATAATGATGTCATAGCATCGATGACAGTGGAATTATACCTTAGAAAGGGTTTATTTAACAAAATAAGCTGGTATATTTAGGTATACTAACGTTCGCACTGTGGTCGAAATTTGATCGTGATCCATATGGAAGACTTGGATAAACGACTAGCATGGTTCTTATTGCCAATATTTTATTGGTAACACTAAAGCTCGGCAATAGCTACCAAACGAAGAAATTTAGTCGTTGCCAAAAAAATTATGGTTATAATTTTTTTAGCTGGACCAGTAAATTAACTTGACTAAGCTGTTAATTTCACTAGAAATTTTGCACATTATTGAACTGATTAAGTTCCTACCGATCTGTTTAAAGTGGGTGGTCTAGTATCTAGCTTATCAGCTCGCAGATTCAGAGGTATTGTATTATAGGAAACCCTGGACGAGCCATTAAACATTAATTGTTATTTTTTCTCTTGAGATATCTTCGGTAGCAGTTTGGATTCTAGAAATTGGCAATAGTTATACTGCCTTGGAAAGCATGCGAAGCAATTGGCGTCTGAACTTTTCCAGTGATGTCGAACTTTCCATAAGGGCAAAGAAAGAGGACTGCACTATAATATACCCCAAGCAGCTGGAAAGATTCTCCCGCGAATGACTGCTATGACCGCAATATTTCAAGACATTATTATTTTTTTAAGCCAATCATTTTTATGATTTTAAAACATGAGCAAACATAAGTGTAAAATTATAATTTCCTGGACCTATTCAGTTTCCTTATAAACGAGTTCTTGAGGTCTTAGATTTGTCTAAGATTAGTCGTTAGGTAAGCAATAAATCAGGCGGGTTCCTTTCATAAGTAGGTTCACTGAACGAACCGCGAGTATTTAATTATTGCGTATTTATAATTAGAGGTAATAAAACAACTTTCGAATTCCCTTTTTGTATACTATCATATACATTAGAATAACGTGCCATTAGTATATAATCAAACTCAAACTCAAATCAAACTTGAAAGTTGAGTGAGCCAGTGTAACTACAGGCACAAGGAACATAACATCTTAGTTCCCAAGGTTGGTGGCGCAATGGCAATGTAAAGAATGGTTAACATTTCTATCAGCACTATTGTGTTGGGTGGTGGTGACCACTTATCATCAGGTGGCATTTAGGTGGGTTTCCTCTCCAATGTTTTTGGTAGATATAAGAAATCTGAAGGACTACTTTAGTTAATAATGACATTGTGTTTGAAATATTTAAACGATTTATAAGTTTAATTTCCCTCCATTTACGATACAAACAGTCTACACTCCATAAACATTTACAACAAATATGTAATGTTCGCGTATTGTATAATAAATATTGCATAGTATACAAAAAATATTCGATATAAAATCGAATAAAAAGATAATTTTTACTACAATAATATAAAGCCCGTGATTATTCAGTTGTAAAGATAATTAATTAAATATGATTTGAAGATATTAGCTTACGTATTTATTATTTATTGGAGCTTGCTTTGAATCATAGTAATCTTAGATTATTTGTATATCTAGATAAGAACTAAAAGAAACGAGCTAACTTTATCGTCTTGTGCGTAATACCTACGCCTGACGCTCGATAAAAGTTATGCTACTTTACTAGCGTGCGTGTTCTTAGTATAATAATAATAATAATCAAAGATTTGTTTGTAAAGTTTTGTTTTTACCGGTTACACGCAGAAGCTACTGCTCCTATTTTTATTTGCATATTTTCTGATAATGTTTAATATGCCGACGTAGTCGGAGTGAAAATGATTAGTTAGCAAACAAGACAAATGACATTAATGACGCGACAACATTTTTTGACAGTTATACAAACAACACATATAAAAAAATGACGTCTATGCGTTGCTTTATCAATAAGCCGAGACTCTGTACAATTGTTATCGACGGTTGCTTGAAGACTTAAGAACGAACATACAATAGGTGAGCAAAAGGCGATGCCTAAAAAATAATAATTATTATTGTTAACCAATAATTTAACAAGGCAGGCAACACAGGCGTTATTACGAAATCACATGTGTGAAACCAATTAAAAAGATTTATTTATTATTACTGCTTCTTCGATTGTACTAGTTTAACTATGTAAATACATATATTCTATTCCAACCATAACAGGAAAAGGGCCAAAAAAACAACATTTGATAGCTAATTGATGCCATATGATTGGTCGAGAGCTTGACTAATCTATGATATTCACTATGGATTTGCGAAAAAATGGCATTTTGAATGTCGACGAAATTGTTATCGGAATTTCGGGACTAAAATTAAAGTAGATATAAGTAGTTAAGTGTAATAGTTTTTTTTATTATAAATAAAGTTAAATCATAACAGACGAGTTATTAGCAAATCGCAAGAAATACGTAAATCTAAGGTTTGTTTACCTTTATTCCTACTTCGATTGGAATAGGCTACAATTAAATTCTTTTTTTTTTGTGGATTTTATTTGGCCGTGGGCACAGACATATTACGCCAATGTAACGTGCGATGGAAAAAGACACGATGTAAATTGAACGGTACGGTCGAGATTACAGTGTCAATTAAATTTTGAAGGATTACAAATTATTGTTAATTTTACTGTAATTTGATGATAGGACACCGCTACTTGAGCTGGTCTCGTGTTAAAGTGTGCGACATTTATTATGATATATGATATAAAAAATATACTCGGCGAATGATGAATACATCATATTCGATCACGATTACAGGGAATGACATAGCAATATACATATAATTGTATACTTCGTACATATAATATGTAATTTGATTAACAGAATAGGTTACCTACCGAGTTTATTGTCGTTGTTTTTAGGTAGTTTAAGTTAACATTTTATTATAGTAAGCAAAGGTTATTTAAGTGAATGAATCTCATTGTGATCTATGTCAAAATCAAAATGTTCTTTTTTTAAGTAGGCTCATAAAAGCACTTTCGAATTGTCATGTTGAATTGTACTAATAATTTTTTTATTTTTTAAATTGATTTGTATTGTAACGCTATCTGAAAATAAAAACAGGCAGACGCATAAAAAAATTAAGTCAATCAAAACAGAAAAATTACAAAGTCCACGGACACATCTGCGATGGCTTGATTATTCAATAGTGCTGTGAGCTGTCACTTATATGATTATTTATTAATTGACATATCAACAAAGACGTCGTTTCGCACTAATGAGAATTTGTATTCGTTTTTCTCTTATCTGGCTTTTGTCTAATAATCTTATGATAGTTTAGTATTGCCCTTGTATAATATATACCAATCAAAGAACGGATAAAGATAATTAATAAACCTTAGATTTAGGCATGCCATGCGATTTTATAATAGTTCAACTATATTGGTAGGGTAGGCTTAGTGGTAGGGCATTGTGCAAGCCCGTCTGGGTAGGTTCCACCCACTCATCAAATATTCTACCGCCAAATAACAGGACTCTGTATTGTTGTGTTCCGGTTAGAAGGGTGAGTGAGCCAGTGTAATCACAGGCACAAGGGGCATAGTTCCCAAGGTTGGTGGCGCATAGTTATATAAACTTTCGTTTTACTTCCAAAGTTCCGATAACAACTTCTTTTGTTTCAAAATTCGACGTGAAAAACGGCTCGACCAATAATTTGTTTATTTGGCTTTTGTGCTACTGTGGAATAGACTTAAAATGTAATTACCGATCACCCAATCGAAACTAATAGAAACTTTTGATTTGTATTTTGATGATCAGTTATACAATAACTCATGAACGGTCATATTTGAAAACCCTCCAGAATAATATTAAATAACAAACCCCTCGTAAATACTCCTTGAAACAAAATACCTTACTTAATCCAACACGCAAAAAACATTTATCAAATTTTTTTAATTGTACCTGCATTAAAAGTATGGTACATATCATACATACTTGTTAAAATCTCATTATAAATAACAACAATTTCTGAATTGTTTTTCATTTCATCTTCAAAATTTTATTTTCTTAGTTGAGAATTCAGTACGAAGTGCATTACACGTTGCGCGCGCATGGTTTACGTAATTTTGTATTTAGTAACCGTACAGTGTGAACCCTGTTACTATTTAGTGATTAAGGTATGTTACATACAATCATAAATTAATAATATTAAATCTGGTGATCACATTTGAGTGCATCTGTGCTATGCATACAAAAGAAAAAAAAACTAATATAATTTTTGGTGCCCCCCCACTTTTTTACATAGGTGGATATATAGCTTAGAAGTCAGAAACATTCCGAATTGAAATAAAATAAAGAGAAAACGAGAACATTTAACAATATCTCCGAAAATTTAAAAAGATTTTGAAAAATTCAAAATTAAAGTGTTATGCAATGTTTTACTGAAAATAAGAAATCAGGATGGCGAAAGTTTAATAATAATATATTTAAATGACTCTTTGTTTTCAGTAACACCTTTTATCATAGTTAACATACCTACCTATTTGGATCAGGGTAATATAACTGACGAAAAAATTAACAAAAAAAAAAAATATCTGAAGACGAATCCACGCGCCTATAATAGTCAAACCTACTTCTATTTTCTAAGAACTAGGGCATCCACTAATCCAGCTAGACATGAAAACAAACAAATGAGTTTAAAACCTAATTAGTCTAGATATTTAGTGGTAGGTGACAGTTTTAAACAGTCACCGGATTATGATAACACAGATTAAGTAGAATTAACAGCTTAGATTATTTGGCATTAATAAAGAAAAAACAAATATTTTAATTGTTTCTTTGTAAACACATTTTTAAATTAATTTTATGTTTTGGTAAGTAATTATGATTATATTTAAAATGAAATAAACTTGTATATGTAACTAAATAATATAAAGGTGTGAAAATATATATTTATTATTTTTTAAATCAAATATGTCTTTAAAGTTATCAACACATACATGTATTGTTTGTTATATCTTCTTAATAATAAAGTGGATGTTAGTTTTCAATTAAGGTAATCGATTCAATTTAAAAATGATATATATGTAATAATGTAATAGATCAATGTTATTGTCATGTTGAAAACATTTATAATATAATTATTTTGAAGTGGCATATTTCTATGTAATCATAATAATACTGCTACCTGAAATTGTCATTATGCACACACTCATACTTATCCGTATAAAATCACACATTAAAAGAATAATTACTGTTCTATATTGGTATTAAAAAGATATATTAACTTTTGTAAAACAAATCTGATGGCAATTGCTTTATAAAGTAGTATTAATAATCAATTGTCAATATTTTGTCTTAAAACATCACAAATACCTTCTGTATACTATCATCCCCATCGTCAAAACGGATGTTTTTCTTACATTATAAATGAAATATATTTTCTTAATGTAAAGCGACAAATTTGAATTTTAATATAACAAGAATAATCTTAAATTGACAATAGAACATATATTTTATCCATAAATTATTTATCTCCTAGATCGTAATGAATGCTGATGCATTTTTAATCTTCGAATCAGTTTAATTGGTACTACGGTTGATAGATCCACAAAGCGGCAGAGAAGCTGTGTGGTGTATTAACTCTATAAATTTTTCTTCGTATATACCAAGCTGTAAGACATATACGGGCAGATTCTAATATTTTACTACAGTTAATAGAATTTCACATGAACAAATTAATTGTGAATTCCAAGGCAATAACATCTTAAATAGAATTTAAAAAAAAAAAACAAAGGTAAATGGTGTCAATGTAATTTAACAAGGATAAAATACTATTTTAAATTAACACCACATTCAAACAATGACTACTGATTATAAAAAAATATAAATGATAAAATAAAAATGTATTAAGTATCTGAATAAAAAGTGACGTTCCTTTCATTAAAAAGATATGTATGCCCATTTTAAATTCAGAACATTATAGTTCAGAAATGTTATTAAATTATAGTATCAATAAACTAATACTAATTTTTGTTTTGCAATCATTGATGTTTATTTATTTAATTATTTGTGTCACCAAGGTATTTCAATTGCTTGTTGCAACACAATGTTAATATTTGCTATTTATCTATGTACTTTATTTTTAAATATATAATTAATTATTTCAATCGATTTTTTTTAAATTACATATTATATATTTTTTATTTATTAAGAATTAAACGCATTGCTGTGTAATATTTGATATGCATAAAAATATTTAAAAACATTTTGATAGATTAATTTTTAAGTAAGTATCCATATTTATAATTGCAATTAAAACATAATTGTGTAAATTTCATAGTTATAATAAAATGTTTATGTTATTTTTAAGCGAAGGCGGTGTCATAAGAAAGAGACGGTACAACATAGTGGCGTGTTTGTGGTAATTTTCTAGAAAATAGAAAGTATCGCTATTCTTAAAACTCACCAACGTGTTCTGATACCCCAATCCTGATTCATCGTCGGAAGTTTCTTCTTTTTTGATCACGTCCTTCATTTTTGCAATAACTCTTCACTTAATTATATCGAGTTCCAAAACACTAAACAATGCGAAAAGTCACAACACTCGCGCGCGCTGTTCACTTGTTAGGAATAATCTTTTATAAATAAAAAAAAACTTAACCGGCTCTGACTTGCGACGTCAGTTCGCACATAACCATCGTTTCATTCATAGTCCAGTGTGCTATACGATTATTTTGTAATTGAATAAACTCGATTTCGTTTAAATTGCTTGTAAGCTTACAGGAAACGTCTACACACGTTCAAATAATAAGCCGTCCAGTGACCGACTGAGTCTCAAGTCTGACACTTGTGACTGAGTTGTGACTTCAGACTTGCTTGACAAATACGAATATAGACGGTGACAGTTTATTGCATGCAAAGTTCATAACGGGGCTAAAACTCGACCCTGGCCCTGAACATGAACTTATTTCTTATCAATTGATTGCAATCTTTGATTATCTTATCAATATTATACATATTACGACTTCTTTGTTAAGGGCTTCTCTACTCTAACATTTAGGTAGGTATCAACGTTATCGTATTTTGAACGCAACTAAATATTTGACCTATCACTTGATTTGATTACGTTTCGTTCCGTGTTGAGTTTGCTGTATTTTTTTGTTTATAGAAAAGAGTCCATATGCGATAAGATTTTATCATAATGATTTCATATGACAATATAAGTACGCTTATGCATACAAGATGTATTACTCCGGAAGTTAAACATTTTAACAATAGTTATGAATTGTATTATTAGGTAAAACACATGTGAGGACTGATTATTTTTATGCAGTCATTATGAACTCACTAAAATACAGCTAATTAAAATTTTAAAATAAAGAAACCATTAAATAAGATAATTTAGGCCTCGGTTCCTGATAGTGTTTTAATACTGTTACAATAATAATAATTATAAATATAAATAAAAGTTAGATCAACGATTTTGAATTAAGTGATTATCGAATCGAATTGTTAATTAACTAATTTTGATTAACAAGTTATAGAATCATAAACAAATATTATAACGCTATATTATATTGTATATGTGTAGTGTGTATATTTAGCACGATGAGACAATTGAAAATAATATTATTTGTTCAACAAATATGAAGATGTGTCTCTATAATATTATACTTAATTATAACGGTCACATATAAAAGTGACCGTACAGCTGTGAAAATACAATAGTTGCTAAAACAAATGTTATTCATACCATTGTTTTAATGGTTCGTGTTTGTATTACTGAATCACAAAGATTATTTAACTTTTATATCTGTATCAGTTGTCATTATTCATACAATAAATTGTTTATATTATTATCACGCGTGATTATGTAATTATTTAGATAAATGATTTAGTTATGTACGCGAAACAAAACATTTCAAACGTAATCAAATGCTACAAATAATAATTCGAACTTAAATACGAAGTAACTTTATCGTATGTTAGATTAGTTTTACGTCCGATCGCGTAAATTGTTAATTACAATATTTGTTAAGCGTAACTAAAAATTGTGTTTATTTATTGTGATGAATTTAGAGTGAGACGTGGACTAAAATGAGGAAAGGTTATAACAGTGGGGTCTTCCTGCCTGGCCTAGGTCAGGATGAGTTACGGGCATCGAGGTTAGCCTCCTTACCCGGGCAATTCCTTAACAGTAGCCTCGGTTACCGTGTTAATTTATTTTGACCCAAAAGTTCAAGGCCATGTTGGCCTAGAGATCTGTCAGTCCAAAAGGTGGTTGCCTTATGCGTCCTATCGATCTTCCAAATAGTCGTGGCCACAACAGGAGATATCTAAGCTGAGGATGCCCGATAAGTGGTCTCCCGGTGGTGGAAAGGTTGTAATTAGTTTTATATTTTAACTTTATTTTAAGAAGGTAGATGACATAATGGTACTGTTGTCAACTTGTCGTCGTATATTAGATACAGGTAAGTGGTTTGGTACGTACTAAAATAAATATAAATTATTAGCCTACGGCTTTACATACGCGTTTAAAAAATAACCTATAGTATGTACACATGTTCCTTATCCGAGACTTAAACTACTCTCTACCAATCGGTTGAGGTAAGCACACAGTTACACAGACAGACAGTTGGTGGATAGAGTTACTTTCGCATTTATAATAATAGTATAGTATTTTAACACCGTTAATGCTCCCAATAAAGAGACACGCTGCATTCTTAAAATGTTGATTCAATAACTTAATAAAAAAAAAACGTATTGTTTAACCAAATCGACTAAAAAAAACCGTGTCAAAGATATTTAATATCGTAAAATGAAGATTGACAAGGGCACATGCCTATTTTAACTTTTTAGTAAACCGACAAACTGTTACATTTTCTATCTTTAGTTGTAATTTCATACCAAATTAACGATAAAAACATTGCTTAATTTAAGACTTGCAAGACTTAATTCAATACGTCTAATACGTTTTTAAGTAAATGACCAGTGATTTTCAACTTAGGCAGAATACAATGTTTTCGTCGACTTTTTTTTATGATGTAGGCATAAAAAAAATGTGATTTAAAGCAGTTGATTGCTAAAATTATATACATAACAAGAACAAGCCATTAAACTAAGAATTAAATTGAATATACACAACAAACCTAGTGCCGATTTTATAATTCAATAAGCCTGACATAAGTGTACTAGGTATTCAAGATTTTAGATCATAGCTACTGACAGCTCTTATCAAGTAACATTGCCACCTGCTCTATTTCCCAGAAGGCTTTTGTTTGTGTTGAATGAGTAGCGACCGTGTTAATGCTTAACAACACAAAAAATATGGTGTCGCGTTGTCTCGGTTCACAACAAAGATAGCAATTCTGAAACAAGTACGTGCTTGTAGCGATCGAAGCACTTTTATTTAATATACTTAGTTTGTAGCTGTTGTCGATTTAACTTTCAATCTTCGAATGTAAACCAATATTTCTAAAATATACAATATATAAATATACTCTGCCCTAATTACAGTAATAAGAGGCGTGTCTTCTAACATGTGTGAATTTCACACTGTAGAAGTGTAACTTAATAATTTTTTTTTTTTTGTCTTTGTCGTGACGCATTTTCATTTGTTCAAGTTCCAAATCACAACGTTTTTAAGAAGTATAACTTATAAAAACACACCGACACACTTTGAAAGCTGATTGGAACGGATAATAAAAAGCAAAACAATAAGAGAAGTGTTTTTTGTCAAGCAGTACTTTTTTAAAAGGTGTAAGTAAATATTTATTTGACGTTAATGTTATTTTTACTCAATGATAGACCTTGAGTTTTTTAATAAACGCCTTTTGACGTTCTCATCATTACAGTCGAATAATGAATGATTAATTTTGTTTTAAATTTCGAAATGACATAAGCTATAACAAAAAAAAAAAAAACTTTACGATCTTCTTTATTAATATTTTATAAAATTAGATACGTAATAGTCAATTATTATCGTTTAGGATTTAAATAAGTAAATACGTATCAAAATAACAATTATCAATTAATAACAATTATATATAGAGCATTATCAATCGAATTCCAATTCAGATTTTTGATTTGTTATGTTTTCGTAGAAAATGAAGTGCCTAATGCCTATGTGTGGTCTTGATGAAAATACTTTTCTGTATAAAGCACCTCTTCAACACATAAACAACTTTTATCAAATTAAAAATGAATCATGGATTTGAAAAAAAAAAAGAGGGTAAACACAATTAGTCTGTAACTGTTCATCCACATTTTGTCGAGCACTGGATTGATGGCAGAAGCGATTGGCACTTTTTACTAACAGCATCATTGAAAATATGCTGTGATTTGTAGCCGCCATTGTGAACAGTTCGCTTGTGGCTTTCGTTGATTGTGTACAAATTTTAGGACACCAACAGACTACAGACTTTTGCCCGGTCGACAGTTTAGTCGGTGGCTTTGTTATCGTAAAACAATTATATGAATCTTAACATGTTTGAACTACGTACGTAATTACGCATGCGTACGCATATAATTGGCTTTTCGTGTTAAAATATGATAAGCTAGTATTGTAAACCTTTCTTTTTGATTCGTCGTCGGTATGTACAGTCAGAGTCAGTTTTCAAATTCATTCCCTTATCAAGTCGTAAACTCTTAGTACATTTTGAAACTAAAGCATTAAACAGAAAACTGCACACAAAATTAAACTAACATAGTATGATAACTAGGTTCAAAATAGTGTACATTGCGACGCAATATGTCATACTCGATCGGTAAAGCCGATTATCGCTCATACTGAGCACACGAAACTAGATCTTAAGGTGACGAACCTTTTCTTACCCCGACTGTACATGGTGAGATCAGAAAATAAAAAAAAAAATCAAACGAATTATATATTTTTAAATGATCAACACAATTAAAATTCTAAGACTAAAATTATAATAACAAGAGCGATAACAACTTAAATAATATAACAAAATCATGTATAATTATAATATTTTATCATTTTGTCAAATAAAATAATTTATTGACTAAAATAACATATCTACATACTTTATAGTACAACTCTTATAAATACACAATTTAAAAATAAACTCAATTCATAATTAAAAGTAATAATGATATTCATTAATTATTTATTGACAGTTTTTATGAGTACAATGGTCGTAACTTCGCAAGCGAGAAAAATTGTACTATAGGTGTATTAATAGATGTTTAGTAAGTAATACTTAAATAATTTACAAAGAACTTATTTTTTTATTTATTATTAGGAAATACAATTACTGCTATAAAGTTTGAATAATATTCGTTTTCAACACTTAATGATATTAAATATATCATAAACTATGTTATTACGGTAATATATAAATAAAGTTTATTGGATTATCAGTAAAACATGTCAACGATGAAGGAAAGGGGAAAATTCTACTAAATTATAACGGTTGCGATACGTTTCTGAATCTATTTCTCTAGACAATAAACCTCAGCTGAACTTGATATCTTGTCTACGTTGACTACGATACAGACTTTCAAAAGTATTTTTGACACATTCGACAAAACTATTTTTGTCTGGAAAAGTGCGATGTAACAGACTTAAAAAGAGGGGTAAACCTGAGAGCAAGAGATGAATAATTATACAAACAAATTCAGAAAGTACATAAAAACTCAGCTCTTTAGTTAAAGACTAAATATTTTAAGTGGAAAGGAAAAGCGCCTAAATGGTATAATTAAAAAATGAAGTTTACTTATTTAACTTTAAATCTCATTTCTCAAAAATACCATCTTGGCGTTTAGGCCTTTTCTTCCCTTCCACTGAGGACATGCATGCATTTTATTAGGCTAATTAAAAAGCTTTGCAATCTTATAAATATTTAAATTACAATATTGTTATATTCATAACGTTCTAATTTCACAAAATATAATAATTAACATAATTTATTAAGTTATGGATCTGTGGAAGAAGGACAAACAAACTCTCACTTACGTTTTATTTTAAATATTTTCAGATACAATAATTAATTATAAATGCACAAAAGAGCCGAGATGGCCCAGTGGTTAGAACGCGTGCATCTTAACTGATGATTTCGGGTTCAAACCCAGGCAGGCACCACTGAATTTTCATGTGCTTAATTTGTGTTTATAATTCATCTCGTGCTCGGCGGTGAAGGAAAACATCGTGAGGAAACCTGCATGTGTCTAATTTCAACGAAATTCTGCCACATGTGTATTCCGCCAACCCGCATTGGAGCAGCGTGGTGGAATATGCTCCAAACCTTCTCCTCAAAGGGAGAGGAGGCCTTTATCCCAGCAGTGGGACATTTACGGGCTGCTAATGTATGTAATGTAATGTAAATGCACAAATCGATATTCTTAAAGTTAGATTCAAGCGATAGCAATCTTAATATTATATTTCACTATTAGTCTGCCTTATCTCTAGATCTGTGTCTGATATTTATATCAAAAAAAAAATCTATGTAAGTTTTGTCACATATATTAAAGCACTAGATATAATCTACCCACAACTAGACGCAGATTCCAAATCTATTTTAATGAATGACGTATTTTTTGTAATGCCAAACTAAACAAAACTACGAAACCAATATACATAAGACTTATACCAGCAGATGCCATTTCATATATATTATTATCACATAAGAATTTCTTTACAAAACATCATTAAAGATTTAAATTTAAACGAAATTCTATTTATTTAGAATATATTTTTTTTACATTTAAACTAAGCGTTGTGTATTTGAGCATCTAAAAATGACTACGTAGTAAATATATACATGAACAAATAGAAATAAACATACTGAAAAGAATACAATATTACCTATATAGAATATGACGAATTTTTAATGAATGTAGGTACAAGATTTTTTAGATTATTATTTGTGAGTTTGCATGTGAAGACAAGCAGTCCTGGCACACCCAACGGGGATGAAATATCTTTCGCTATAATACATTAAATACCAATTAAATACATTAATAATGTTTGAGAGAAATGTAAAAAGGAAATTGTTTGAAAGGTAATTGAGCCAGTATAACTACAGGACCAAGCCGGGTGGCACAGTATGCTCAAGTGATTCCGTGACGCACCCCGCAAAGACGGAGTGGATAACGCTGGTTTTTATAGGGTATTCCGGTTCAATTTTTTTTTAGTAAAAAAATATTCTTGGCTCAAGGGACGTAACGTCTTAGTTCCCATGGCTGGTGGTGCATTGGCTATTTACGGAATGGTTAAATTTTGTTACATGGGAGGTTGTGATCATCGTTTGGCTACTTTGGGCGTCCGCGTATCTATATTCGCCTCTCTTATTCGCCAAGAGTCTCTGTAAAGTAAGATAGGAGCTTCGTTCCAAACCAATTTTGAAAAATGGTTATATTTTTATCCAAAATCGGACCGAAAATCTTTTGTTATAGAGTTTATAGACTAGAGTCTGACTTTTGAAACTGTTGTTTACTACTGGACTGGATTGGACTTAATTACATTTAGTGATCGTGTAGATTAGAAGCGTATCAACTTTCTAGATTAGAAGCGTATCAACAACTATCAACTTCAGTGCACATTCAGTAAAAATGATCAGCTTTAATTATAAATGTTGCTTAGAAGGTTTAGCTCAACATTCATTTTGTATTCTCAGCTTATAAACCAAATCAAATCAATTTTATTCTACTTGAATAAAATTGATTTCAATTGAACTTCACAATGAAGCATTGAAGAAGAAGAATGAAGAATACTACCACCCTTTCGGGAAGCAGCCTCCAGCGAGAAGAAACGGCAGGCAGAGACGGCAAGACGGACGCGGTACATTAAAGTGTAATAGCCAATAATAGCACTTTTGACGTATTAACAAAAAGTACTACCGAAAGAACTATTCGCTTTTGTACCGCACGCTCCATCTGCCTTTTATTTCATAATCTGAGTGTCTCTTTCTGTCACCATTGATTTGACATTTGCAGGGAGAAGACAGATCATCGTTTAACTTGTCACCTCTTAAAGCAACATTTGTGTGGTATTCGTAATGGTAAAGCCGTATAATTCTAAATCTGAAATACACAAGACTATTATTTTAATAAAGCAAGATGTTTTAATTATTATTTATTCGATTGTTACTCTTAAATGTACGGACACTATGCTGGCTGTACATTCTCGGTGATACATATAACTACAGAATATAAGTGTCAGAATGTGGAAGCGCATGATTTTTTGCGTCTTATTCTATTTAATTAATACATTATTACACATACAAGAGAAAAAACACCGTCACAAAAGAATGTATCGGAAATATTGCCTATTCCAATGGAAGTAGGAAAAAATATAAACAAACCTTAGATTTACGTATTTCATGGCATTTGCTAATAACTCAGCTGTATTGTGCACTACTAAGATTTTATGATTAATATATCTTTATTTATAATACAACACTATTACACTTAACTACATATTTCCATTTTCAATTTTACTTCCAAAATTCCGATAACAGTTTCGTCGTGTTCAAAACGCCATTTTTTCGCAAACCCATAGATAATATCATAAATTAATCAATCTCTCGACCAATGATGATATCGCGTCGATTTGCTGTCAAATGTTGTTTATTTTACTTTTTTCCTCTTGTAGTTGGAATAAAAAGTAAAGAATAATAATAGTATATAAATAAGTAACATTAAAGAAAAAGACACGCATAGACACGAAGAATACAGTAACTTATAACCAAACTATTCTAGCACTTATTGAATATACACTATATCATCATTTAATTGTAATATCATTCACATTCGTTCATTCATTAAGTCATTCATCAATCAAGAATATGATTTATCTAGATATTGTGTTCATCACATATTAGATTTGATTGGTAATTAACCTAGCCTAGATTCTATACTTATAATAGTAAAGCAAAATGGTCTACTAGTGATACCCCTCTCATGTTCAGAAAAAGGTTTGGAGTTTACTCCTAGTTTGGATAAGAGAAAGTTTGGTGCATAATAAAAAATACTTAACGACTCTTTATTGACCTCTCTTCTACTGGGCGCACACTAAACCAGCATTATGATTATATCAAATCACGTGAAGTTACTGGTAAATTTTGGAATATCCTTCAAATAAGACAAGTAGGTAACTATGAATCAGGAAAATCCACAAGTATAAAATTGAGAAGTGTTTACTGAATTGTATATCGTAAATTACCTTTAAACTCGTGTTACCCGCTCGCTTCTCTAGAATATTAATTGTAATAACAGTGTACTAAGAGGCCATTAGCCACGTTAATGTTTTAACGTAACAAAAACACTCGATAGTTAATAAAACCGAGAATGTACAGCCGAATCTTCACGAATAATTTCCGCTTTAGCAGATAACTACGGAAAGTTCGGAGTAAAGGACACATAGTGTCATTTAAGACAATCAGATGTATTGTGCGAACTGGATCCAGTAAGTCAGGTTGAGGACCGCGAAGAGAAGGGGGAAGAAGACGCGCGAGAAGCGGTCGATGCTGATGGCCCTCATACGTGCTTTGGCGGCTTCTGCTGGTTCCTAAAAATATTTACTTCATTAGCTATGAACATTAATATATTTATCAGATCTTGTGTTTATGTGAGCGCAGTAACAAAGTTATTGTTTTTTTACATAATACTAGTAAATAAATTCTATGAAAAAACCTTATTTATATATTTAAAAAAATAGAACAATTTCTTGGGAATATTATCTATATTTAATTTATCGAATTGGCTGTTATCTTTGTTAGGAATATATTGTCATTGAAATTAATTTATTGGTTAGTATCTATCATATTTGAATTATTGAAGCGGTATGCTGATTTACCCGCGCGAAATTTTACCCCATTGAGAGGGAAGAAATTAAAAAAAGGTAACTTCAAATGAAGAGTTAACAGACTGGGTTTTTTTCGCATTCGTAATATTAGTATTGATAGGCATTTGCAGTCACGATTGATATGTGCACCGGTCGAACGCTGACACGAGAGTGTCCCTAGTTGGCATGTATATTATCTGTGAATCAACTGTCGGCCGTTGCACGTGCTGCTTACAACAAGGGAAGGCGTCATCATATTCAAATCGAACTTATATGATCTCTTGAGCTTTTTAGTACAAAATATGTATATAGATTTACATTTAGCATTAATAATGCAATACTTTCAAAGCAAACTCGACGACGAATATTTATATACAATGCGTATTTGAAATTTTAAATAGTATTTAAATTATACATCGCTATCGATGATCCAAATATACTGACAACATAATCTCTATAAAATCTGTAGTGATAGATTCACGGGGCGTCCTACTGAAATCTTTTTATTCATTCCTTGACATAGATTTTAAATGGAAAATTTTCTATTGTTATTTTGCCATTTTGTATATAAACTAAGCGTGTTCTGCGGTGTTACCCGCGTTGATTTTGTATTATACTTGAAATGAATGTACGTACATTTTTAGGTATTGGGATAATTTTTTTGGTGGGCTAACTGATGCGGAACTTTACTACCATAGCCCATGGAAATTCGCCAAGCCGAGTATCTCAGGTGAAATGAGTAGGTTTCTTTCTTGAAGGTTTCAAGTCGTATTGGTTCGGAAACAATCGATAAAAGCCGTGGAGTGGTTGTGCGATTTAAAAAATCCTTAAACATCGCGCTGTATTTGATTTTTTGATATTGAGGTAACACGAGGTGGTCGGACATTCGAAAATTACGCCGGACACAAGAGAGAAACATTAAAATAAAGTTCGTTTTGGTTTTGCTAACTTGCAAATAGCTATATTAATTTAAAATATATTTAGTAACTAAAAATCACAGTTATTTAGAAATTACAGACAGACGAATTAATATTTTATTTCTTATACATTAGCAAATATAAAAAAAAAATTACCTTTGGCTTTGCGGCTCTGTCATCCAGAATAATGTTGACAAGGCAGTACTCCATTAGCGCCATGAATACGAAACTGAAAGTTTTGAAGAAGTAACGTATAAAGTACCATATTATCATTTCAAGTTATAACAATATATATGTATTGGTGCAAATACCAGGGACTGACTTATCATAAGATTTTTAAAAAATTATATACAATTGACGTAAAATATGGCATAGTGACTCCTTTCAAACCTAGGCGCTCACTAAGAAAAAAATTCTTGGAAATTTCAAGCTTAAGAAGAAGACGTAACATTGTATGAATTGAACAGTCGGGGCGCACAACTGGTAACGTATAAGATTGCTATAAATATGTAAAAAAATAACATACTTGTAATATATGAAGGTACCACTTATCTAATAGAAACCATAATGGAGTCCATTGTGCCTGTAAATAGACTGGCTTACCCTTCAAACTAGAACACAGTAATCCAAGGCACTGCAGTATTGTTTGGCAGTAGAATAAAATATACGTGGTCTGTTACTTACCCAGGTCGACATCTATTCTTTTACTCAGCCCTACTACAAAGTAAATGAAGAATGAATATAAAAATCGATTGGTTGTGCAACAGCACAGATAAATTAAGTCATCGTTCACCCGTTCTTAGTAACATACCAATATTTGGTAATTTACCATGCGCTACTTATGGAGTAGGTAACAATGTGGTAAAAACAAGAAAGGTAAATAATACATAGGTACTTAAAGCTTCTTTCTATATTTATAATTAACAACTTTGCCAATCTCATCTGGATCCCATTCCCATTGATAAGGTCACACAAAGGAAAAACAAGAGAGCGTAATACATACACAGTGCACACAGACATGAAGGCGTCCACAGCTTTCAGATACGACACGGGTGGAAGCTGCGCTTGTGACTTGGCGTGTTGCGTCGAGAGAGTTAGGAGAGACGTCACGCCGAGTGTCACACGCGCTGGTGCGGCATCCGGTTTTATCCAGAATGATACCCACTAGCATGAAAAGAATTATTAACTTTAGAAGTCAGTAGTTGGACAAATTCAGTTGTCTGACCTATCAATTGTTAAAAGTATGTTGTCGTCCTGCCCGAACCCAATCTCAAGGGAGACCAGCCAACACAAAACAAATACAATACAAAATTGTGCAATTTAAATGGTTTAAAAATAGAGGAACGTCACCTTGTCCGCGGGCGTTAATAACTGCACCACAGTTTTACACCATCGCAGTTATTATCGTTCACATCTTGTTAATGCAATATGATGCTTAAATAAATTATTATTATTATTATAATTACGCAGGACATATAATAGTGCAAAAGTGTATGATAAGTCGATTCCCTCACTCTTTTAATCATACGGCATATTTAACACGACCGGATAAATTTCAGGCGCAGGACCAACGGTTTTACTTGCTTAACCACGTAAAAAGTGTGTTAACTCTAACACACTTCCAATTTCCAGACTTCGGAATATAAATGACTGAATTTTTTTCGATTGGAAACCTCAATAACTTTTTATCGTCCCGAAATGGGGTTTGAATCCAGGACCTCGAGATCTGCAGTCATAAAGCTAGAAGTATTGTATATTTATATATAACCTTGTATATTTATTATGCAAAGATATAAAATTCCAGCAATTTCTACCAAGCAACGCTTCATTTAATGATAACAACTATCACTGGCAGACTACAATATATATAAATACAATACAATATATTAAAAAGTCAGAATATCTATGTACAGATAAACGATTAAAAAACCGATATAAATTTAATTATAATATAAACAATGATGATGTGACTATATTAATAAAAAAAAGACTAAATAAATCAGACGACTGAAGTGATACTTTAACTAATATTATCCCTAATGATGACTGATTATTAGCCAGAAATAATAGTAATTACGCTATCCAAAATTAACTTGATAATGTAATTTATTTCGTAAAAACATAAACGATAGTTGAATGAAAAAATCCTGCAGTGTGATTCTGTAAGACTTCACTTAGGTCTAGGTGAAGTGTTGACAACCGATTTACGGTGATACGCTATTTTGATACATATATCCAATAAGTTTTATATTAGTTATTGTCAATGTTGCATATCAAATTTAACACAATAGAACACGTCTACTGCACGTCTGATGTCTTTCCAAATTTTGACAATCAAAGAACAACTACAACCCTATTACGTTTAATGTATATGTCGTTGATTACGAATAATTAGTAACTCAGGTGATTTTGTTGTTGTTGTATCTATGGGGGATGAACGCCGTGACGTAATGAGTCACGTGATCGAAATCGTTTGAATGGACAATTGTCACATTTTTAATTCTTTTGAAAGCGTCGAGTCGAAGGCTAAATTTTATCATAGAGAGAGATACAGTTCGGACCTTCAAACGGAATCGTTGGTTCGCGCAACTCTGGTAGTTATAATATACCTACTTTATAATTTGTGATTGTTGATTTAGGTAAATACAAGAACTATCATACTGTATCTTTGTGGTTAATTGCCTGAGACCTACGCCATGAAACCTGTACCAGAAGCTCCTACCCATGACGGGCGTGCCGCTGATCTATCGCAGTCGCCGTCATATAATTAATTAAATTTTCAAATTTCTTTTTGATACACTACTATTAACATGTTACAGCCATGTTAGAGCCGAGATGGCCCAGTGGTTAGGTTAGTGTATCTTGGCCGATGATTTTGGGTTCAAACACCAGGCAGGCACCACTGAATTTTCATGTGCTTAATTTCTGTTTATAATTCATCTCGTGCTCGGCAATGAAGGAAAACATCGTGATGAAATCTAATTTCAACGAAATTCTGCTATATGTGTATTCCACCAACCCGCATTGGAGCAGCGTGGTGGAATATGCTCAGAACCTTGTCCTCAAAGGGAGAGGAGGCCCAGCAGTGGGAAATTTTCAGGCTGCTAATGTAAAGCATGTTACAATGTAGATGATGTTTTATTTCTAACTAAAACGTGTTTTGTAACAAATAGCGTATATTAAATTTAAATAATATCATACGCCACTGCGCTGTACGTAATTACACTTTATTGCATATGTGCAATTGTGGTTAGTTTAAGTGGAAAACCGCTATCAAATCTTCAATGTTATCTTGATCGAAGAGACCACGAGATTGCACTTAATAACATATGACTCTGTTTTATGCCTCTTGATATATTCTTTGCCCGCGACTTTGTGCGCGTTGTTTGAATTTAAGTTATTTGGATATTGTAGCGTGATTTTATTTTATTCTATATATAATTCTAAAATAATAGCCTAAGTTACTCCTTATTACACCCGCTATCTGCCAGTGAAAGTCCCGTCGAAATCGCTTCATCCGTTCCAGAGATAAGCCGGAACAAACAGACAGACAGACAAAAATTCTAAAAAATGTTATTTTGGTATATGTACCGTGTTAACATACATATGCATTTAGTAAAAATGGGTTATTTTAATAGTACAAACATACATTCCAATTTTATTATATGCATACATGTGATATCACTTGAATGGTTTTAGATTATCGGTGGGAGAATATATCAAAACCATTTTGGTTACTACATTTCGTAATTTTATTAACGCTTAGCGACTATTTTGCTATTCGTCGAGTAAAGTTATTAAATAGTAACTATAAAACTCAAAAATTATCTATTAATCCTGAAGGTAATGCCTGAGATTAGGTTAAAACAAACAAATATAAAAGCAGTACAGTATAAGTAGGTGAGCATTAAATATGCTATATGCGTACTTTTTTTCATTTTTGTCACATAATATAATTTTTTTATAGTATATGTTGGCGGACGAGTATGGGAAGTGGTCTCCACCGTCCATAGACAATGACACTGTAAGAAATATTAACCATTCCTTACATCGCCAATGTGCCGCCAACCTTGGGAACTAAGATGTTTTGTCCATTGTTCCTGTAGTTACACTGGCTCACTCACCCTTCAAACCGGAAATCAACAATAATTGCTGTTTGGCGGTAGAATTTCTGATCAGTGAGTGGTACCTACCCAGACGGGCTTGAACAAAGCCTTACCACCAAGATTATTATATAAATGTTATATTTTTTTAGGTCTATTTTAATCATAAATAAACTTACGGACATAATTACGATCAGGCAGGTCGGTATATAAGTGTTGAACAAGTGATAGCCCAGACGTCGCTTCAGCTTAAATATGACTTCAAGGCACGTGAAATTACCTGTAAAAAATACAATTCAAATATTTAAGAATAGATAAATAGCGTTTCCTTACACAATACACATTTAAATTCCAATTTCTTAATCCGTAAAGCGAAAACATTCCGCCTGCAATAAAAATATCGGCAGATCTTCAACTTTGCCATTTAATTTTAAATCTTATAATGTAACACATAAGGCATCTTACAGAATATAAGATTATGAAGTCAAATTATATGTCTGCCCAGGTCTTTCATTGTAAATTCTAATCCTAAGGTTGCCTGGAAGAAATTATTAAGCATTTAGGCTACTTATTGTATTATAAAAGTAATTATTATCAGAAAAAAAATGTACTTGTTTTTAGGTGTGTTTTACAATAAATGCACGAATTTATTATGGATTTATTTAAACAAAGGCGTAACTGAATCGAAACGTAATCGTTTCATATTCTACTGGAATAGGCAACTGCCGTTTTCCTGGCAGACGCAACTATCTTTTTGCAGTTCGGTCGGTACAAGTTGGATTGTAATATATTGATCTGTGTAAAAGTGTCGATATGCATTGTCTCGTAAAATAGTAATCATCTAATTTATATCTACATTTCGGAATATAAATTAACGATAGAATGTTCTATATTATAAATTTGAAGGTTCTAAAATTACGGCCTTTTTCTAATCGAAATAAACAAACTAAACTTATGTTTCCTCTTTCAACGGTGTTTGGCTAACAGAAATCAATTTGCGAGTTTTGACCCACACACATTAACAATTGAACTTCAATAAACGCTTGTAAAAAAACTTCTATTTAAAAACATAGTGTTTGATATTGTGACCAGGACCGGATTAGCCATGAAACCCCAGAGAGCGCATGTATATTTTATCCACCACAAATTGTATTCGTAACAATTTATAGTTTTTAGTGAAATATTCCATTATCCTGAACAACCCTTAGCCTATGTTACGACTTAGACAATGCGAGGACCCTAAGCAGTTGGTTACACTGCCTCATGGATAATCCAGCCCTGATTGTAACCGGCTTATATCAACAAACTGTACATATTACGAATAATTTGGGACAAGGGTAACCTCACAAAATCCCAAATAAAACGAAAAACCCGAAGACAATAGAAAAATAACAATTACGGACTGTTATTAAAATCATAATCCTCGTGGATTACTCTTAATCTTGTGATTCTCGAAAATTATAAGGTTTATCTATGTGATAACCTGGTTTTGCTTGTAGTTCATGGCTGCTGCACAATTAGACGACTGTATAACACTAGTACAACCAGTTACATGTCCTTGCTTTTTTCAAGAATAAGATCTCGAGGTGATCAGTAAAAATTTTCTGTAAAAATAAATGTCAAACTCACCGCAGAGCGTAAGATTCCAAGAATGTGACAAATTCAAAAAAATCGAAATCAAACTATTCTTTATACAAGTAGACTCATAAAACCAATTTTGAATCGTCGTGTTACAGTATTGAATTGAAAGCTATCCCGTTTCGGAAAATACATTCTACCGAGAAGAATCGAACCTTTTGCATTATTTTAATTACTGCCTGAAAATCAACAAATACTAAGTCTACGCATTTTTATCTATTATTGCTATAAAATTTAAAGGCTACATACATCAAAATGTCACGATTGAGATACGTATTCTATCAACAAAGATGCATGCTACAATATATTACAATAAAAAGAGATTATTTCCAAATACTGGTAGTCTGCTAGAGTGATAGTCAAAATCACTAAGAGTAATTGTCAATTGAAACCTTTACGGTACTTGTTCTCTAATGCCCCTACCCCTCATTCAACTACAACGACATACCATTATAAGGTATGTTGAGTGGAGAGCACCGACCTAAAGAGGCCTGCACCGAGCTGAAAACATTCTAACACAGGGATTATAAATATAAACGCCTCACAAGTCTTCTGAAGAAGACTCTTGAATTAGGACGTCATTAAGCCCAAAGGACCATTAATTCACGGGCCTAAACGAACCTAATTAAGTTACCAGTAAATTATTTAATTGTAAGCTCAGCCTTTGTAGTTAGTAACTTTTGATTCACGTTGCCTAATATTTTGGTTTGATTAATATGGAATCCCATACTTTGTCATTATAAGGCGAGGGATAATTTAACAACCAGCTAAATATATAAAAAAGAAATATAATGACATATGTACATTTATGTGCTATATTCCTAAACATCCAATGTATATTTAACGGTCAAATCAAAAAAATCTTTATTTCGTCAACTGCTTATTTTCATGTGATTGTGTGTACTTTGTTGGTAACCTAATAAATAAATAATATTACTTACATAATATAAACTTAGAGATATTTGATTCGAGTCCACAGTCTTAAGTTATGGTTCACGTATTCTTTTAATTTTTTGTATTTAATTATTTAAGTTGCTAATATAAGTATTTATCCTTTTCAACTTACCAGTTGAATAAACTTGAGTGCAATCAGCAGTTCTGTTCTGAACGAGTTCCAGTTGGGGTAATTCGATGTTTTCATCGACCACCAACGGTACTTCTGGATCCCATTGGAATATGAGGTCATCTGTTGTATGAGACACTGGAAAAAGAAAAAAATGAATGTCTTCTAGGTTCAGACAAGGTATTATATTATAATTAATACAAGATGTTACAAAATATAATAAAAAAAATCTTCTGGAATAAATTAATTTAAACCAAGTGAAAATTCTAATTCATCAAGATTTGAGCACACGTTACGTACGTGTGTCTTAAATTAGAATTAAAGCTTGTTAAATTTTCAAAAAGGTTTTATACATGCATCCGATACTTTGATTTTTTTTCTATTTTTATACTTTGGAAACGTTTACATAAAAGTAGAAAAAAAACCTAAATTATGAGTAAAACAGCATATTAGTTATATTTACTTAGTTTTTTTTTTTAATTATAATTCAGACATAATCGTGAGCTATTGGTATATAAATAAGAAACGAACGGTTCAATTTCCTTAGTTCCTCGTTTTGCCAACCATTTCTATTTTGCAGCTATAGGTGAGCTTTAGTGTTACTTATATAAACATAATGGAAATAAGAACAAAAAAATAACGTCCTAATCATGCCAATTCATATAATATTCTTTACACTCAGTTTTCGAAATATTTAATTTTGAAGAGTAGTTAACATAAAAGTAAGTAAAATTTTACAAGGTAGGTACCGAAAAATCCATTAGGCTTCGTTAATGTACATCACGAGTGTACCACGTCCCAAAATCCGGCATCACTTAACGATCTCCAAACAAATAACAAGTAGAACTCAAAAATAAACTTCAAGTGGGCTTTACCTATTTATGGACCTTCTCCACACCGACTCGATCACAGCTCTCCAAAGATCTTCAGATAAAAAGAGCTGACATCACAAGCGGAGACGAGAACACTTGCCCTACATTTAAGGTGCTACTCGACGAATCAATTTTTTCGTATCACTCAACAAACTTTACCCCCTGAGTGCTTACAAATGTTTGGTGATCGAGCGCTCATTGTTGCAATATTTTGAGAGAAATTATTTTATATTTTTTTTACAGTTTTTGCTCTTATTTTAATTGTGCGATTAATCAAAGTTAATATTTATTAACGAATGGTGAATTATATTTCTATACCGTTTGCAGTTGAAACACCTAGTGCATTTTTGTCTGCACTGTTTGTGTGTTAGGTACCCCACTGCCCAGCTAATTCGAATTGCGGTTCAACGGGAAAATGTTATGGCAGTTAGCATCATATTTCAAAACTTCACGACGTTACTAAGAGAAGACCTCTTAAATCCTTTATAGGTCAACGGTATACCCGCAGGTATGATCCCTGATCCTTTTGACTAACGTCGTCCTCAATCCCAAAGCAAGCTTTCCGCTTGATTGAAATTGATACGAATTCCTTTTAAACTCCATTAAAAAAAGGTTGATTCGTAGTTTAAACATACCATACACTGTAACGCGCTTGTATAATGTTGATACTTTTACGAATCTGACATTAAATCATGAAAAATAGTTTGCAATACCAAAAAAAGAGCTACGTTTTATAACATTATTTTTATGCAGTCTTTAACTCTAACACTAATAAGCTGAAACATACTACGCAGAGTGCTTTTAGTTCTAATTGAGGTCTTTTTAAGTACCTACTAAGCTAATTGGTACTTCACTAACAAGTGACAACATTACAGACCGGGAACTACTCTCTGGTTTTGTATAGAGTTAGTTTTAGTGGTTTACACTGTAGTCTATTAACTACCGGGTCGGGGAAACGGAAGTCTTCTCTTACTTTGGTTATATCCTATTCATTGGATTATTTATTTCACGTTTTATTTTGTTTTTCTTTACATTTTATACTGTTTAGATTTAGGTATTTATTTTACGTAAGTTTATTTTTCGAATGGTCCACTTCTGGTCAAATTCCTTATTTCCCTTTTGAGGAGAAGGTTTGGAGCTTACTCTACCAAGCTGCTTTAATACGGGTTGTTGGATAGCCGTGGCAGATATGCAAGTTTCCTCACCATATTTTCCTTCATCGCCAAACACAGGATGAATTATAAACACATATTGAGCATATGAATTCAGTGGTGCTTGCTGGTCTTTTAACCAATGGACCATCACGAGTCTAAAAATTAACAAATTTCATAACAATTCATACATTGATTCCTATTGGATTAAATGAGCATAAAAAAAGTTCCAAACAGAAACAAAAAATCAAATATAGCGGCAGACCTGACCGGAGACAGTTCAGCAGCAACGGTTCTAATCCCTATACAAGGCTAAGGACACTTTCTGATATTTTCAATATCATATAAAGCAGAACTTCGTGACCAGTTTATCAATCAATATTGCGCCATTAGGATGAAAATTTAGTTTCCAACGTTGTAAAAAGTTGCATAATTAATTTATTTTTTGCTAACGCAAAGAGAAAATCTCTTGGACACATAATCCATAATAAAGTGAAGCTTTCAATATTGAAACTCGATCAACCACACGGTAAGCTACCGATATATCTCCTTATATATAACCAAATGAATCGATAAAAGTCGCTCGAACAACTACCAAAATTTAAACAGTAAAAACAAACGTAAAACGCTTCTCCGCTTGTAATAGAATCACATTAAATTATTTTGATTTAACATAACGAAGAAATTATTAGATGAGAGTTTATTGGTTTGATTTTTTTCAAAGCTAATTCTTAAAGTGTTAAGTCTCCTTGTTTGCTAATCTTATTGGGTGAATTCCAGATCTGAAATAATCTGATTTAAGTACTACCGAGTTGAAATTAAATTATAAGCAACAAAAATTACCCTTTTGGGTTGATTTTCTTAATTTAAAGGGTACCTTCCTCCGTAATCCTTTAAGTATAAGCTATCAAATCCAAAGGATCATCAAAATATGATTAAAGTTGGCAAATATCAATACATTATGTGTAAAATATGTACATATTTTATTTATTTAAATGCTTTATTGACCACCATAAAGTTAATGGGACAAAAGGCGGACTTAATGCCTGAAGGCATTCTCTGTCAGTCAACCTTTAGGTTAAACAGAAAAACCATGGAGACGGTAATTAAAATTAATTAACAATATATAACAATATATGCACATACTTATATAAAACTACATAACAAAAAAACGTATACATACATATCCATATAGTATCTACAAAATAAATATTTATATATACATTTATATTTATTTAAGAAATCCACCTATTTGACACCAAAAACATTCGCCAATTTTCAGCTATTTTCATAATGCATATCATACTGGATTGAATATGATATCACATAACGCGGCACCCTAAGTGGAAGCTACAGACACTTCATGTGTAACAATATGATTAATAAATATGGAGCTATACGGGAACAGATGAACTAACATTCACTAAAACCATAACCTCCTTTTGTTTCAACGTAGTCAGATAAAAATAGAACACAGTGATTAGTGACTTAATCTGCGTGACAGCTCAGGGGTCTTAAAGTTCCTCTCGATAGCTCGTTAAGTATTCAATGGCTCTCGAATAACGCCACCGACACACGTTTAAACTTAAACGCCTTTGTTCTCTTTAAGTACATCGAAAATGAATATTAATCAAAGTGAAAAGTGAAGCAATTATACGAGGACCATTTCCTGTGTGTAAACTTAAAAACGATTAGATTGTATAATGGTAGTATTAAAATCCTTATTCTGGTTGACCTGGAAAGTACGGTACGTGAGTAGTCTTTCAAGGCTACTCATGAATCCTGTTGTTTCTAATGAATGAACATCATTTCCGTGAAAAGCAATAGTATGTCAAGATTTATTATTAAGGAAATCTTTTTAAGTTTATAAAAAAGTTTATAATAAAATAGTTTATATTTCGTTATATAAGTTTACCTACTTCTAAACGAAAAAGGAACCATTATATGATCACTTCGTTGTCCGTTTGTCCGTCTGTCGGTCTGTGTGTCTGCCAAGACCCGTTTTATCAGGAATATATATATCAGGTATAATACGTATTGAAATTAATACCAAATATTAAGAGGTCTGCGGTTCCTTGGAATTGTGAAAAAATCAAACCTCTAAGTCTAGCAAACGAAAGGTATGGCCACATTTCCCATACATTCGCAAAGGGAATCAAAAACTAAAGGATAATTGCCGTTGACCTAGTATTATGAAATTTGGCAATAAGGATTACTTGTAGCACTAGTATAGGAAGTAAACTGTTGAAAATAAAGGTGAATTCGTTGTTACATCAATGCGACTATCTCTCTGGTGGTAAGGAACCCTCAGTACGCAATTCCCAATCGCACTTGCCCGGTTTTTTAACAATTATACACAATATTGGAAATACAACGATTTTATGATAAGCCGTTAAATTTGTATGCAATCCACATCTCGAGGGAAATGAGACTAATGTTCCATTTAACGAATCTAGCTCTAGCTAGAATCTATATTTTTGTAAATATAGCTTTTTTATTACTCGAAACCACAAGAGAGATAAACATAAAATTTTCGGATCGTTGGCTATAAATTGAAAGTCGAACTATTAAAATTTATATAAAAAAAAAAAATGTAGATTTTTTGCAAATATACGTTTTTTCTATTAATTTTACGCAGGCGCAAAACAATGTCTATTAATGCAACTTAAATTAATACCTCATGTCAAAGTAAATTAAATCAAATTATAATTGAATAATTCAGCCTTATCATTTACGCGATATTTTTATATTCAATATAATTTTATTATTAAAAAACTTTCGAACTTCTAGCAATAATCGCGGTAGTTTAATTTTTAATTTGCCCCACTTTAAAAAGATTTCCTCTCTTCAAGATATCGCTATGGGCTTCTTTTTTTATTACGTAATTAGGTGGATCGGCAAATAGGTCACGTGATGGTAATTGGTCAAAAATATACCGTTAGAAGTCCTAACTGACCTTGCGAATTTAGATGTTATGCCTCTTGTATATTTATACTGATTCCCTCATACCTTAAATTAATACACAACAATACTAAATATTACGAGTAAGTATAGTTGCTTGGCGGTAGAATATATCTACAGGCGGTCTAGCAGGAACACTAAATTAAGAAGAAAATACTTTTGAAAATAGTTGGAGAGACCTACTCTCACCCTGGCTGACTATAGATGTTTGCCATGGTACAGGAGTATAACATTCCCAACTACCAAACTGCAGGTCGTTACTGAGTATTCTTAAACAAGAAAATTTTTTTTTTTTTTTTTAATTTTGGCTTTTATTTATGCCAAGAGGGCACAGATTATTTCGCCAATGTCACGTGCGATGGAGAAGACACGATGGAGATTGATCGGTGCGGTCGAGATTACAGGCTTAATTTAATTTGAAGGCATAATAGAAGTTGACTCTCTGTTAGCCCATAACCGTAACCGAATTATGTTAGTAAAACCCAAAAACCATAAAATCGAACTATTTGCACTGAAAATTAATGAAAGAATCACACAAAGTTATTGTAAAAACACAGATATCTCACTAACACGTGTGTCAACCAAAGCTAACGCAAGCGAAAAAAAAAACAACAGGAAAACTTAATAACTTCATTAGTTTGTTTTGTCAAAGTCAATGTCAAAAATCTTTATCCAATACAGAAGCGATACACTTGCTTATTGATAGTCAAAAATCTATCACCGTTTATGATACAAACACCTCGGATCTGAGAAGAATCAGCGAAAGAGACTCAGCGGGTTTGTTTTCAATCTCATATTTTATAGTTATTGTTTTCATACAATAATAAAAAATATTTCGTTTTTTTAAATAGACTGATCAAGATAACCTTATTCCTAAAGTTTGCGATAAAATATAATAATTTCGGGACCGATGTGGCTGCACCCTTAAGAAAATATAGGGCACATAACGAGATCTTACACTTTTGAGCGTAAAATACCAGTTATTATCGTTATATGGATCGTTAACATGTGTGTACTACCATAATCCAGGTATACATTTATGAAAAATATAAGCAAGAATTTTAATTTTCAAAACAAGTTCAATGTCTAAAGACAGTTTTACGTCTGTATATTAATACTTAAAAACCACTAAAGCGCTTTTGAAGCTAATAGAAAGCCGAATAAATTGTACTAAATTTAAATGAAATTAAATACACAAAGTAAAAACTAATGCATAACTCTGAAATTTTGTGACGAAATAATCTTAAACCGACATAATTTACTGAGTGTATAATAAATAAAGCTGAAACCGAAACGAAATGAATAACTAAAGAGATTATTTAATTTTATTTGGTTTGTTAACTTGAAGAGTCTGTCTTTGTGCATTGCAGCTAGGTTAATAAGGTTGCTGCACTCAAAAACTTCATTAAGCCCGAAGTGGGTACAGATTGCAATTTTTCAACTATATTTCATGATCATATTTAGTACTGGCAACAATTCATATCGATATAACAATTATTTTATTTGATGCCATAATATTTTTATTAAAGAATTTATTCATTGATACACGATCGTTATTTTAAAAATGAAGTTATTAGTCAACATTATGTAAGTCATGAATCAATGTATTTTGTGTATTTTTTTATATAATCTGTAGAAGGACGCGCAATTTGGCCACCTGGGATGACGATAACGCGTTGGGAGCTTAGATGTCTTGTTGAGCGTCTTGTTCTTGCGCAAGAAGCCAGAATATCCTCTTGTTTGATTATTTGATTTATATTTTCTTACTTTAGATGTTTGTACAATTTAGTTTATGCTGTTTATTTGCCGTTCTGTGTCATATCGTGGCATTTTGGACATTCTGTTAATAGGTGTATTATGCATTCTGGAGTTTCAATGTCGCAGAAGCAGGGTTGTCCTTGCATTTTAACCGGTGGAGGTATTACCCATATCCACCGTATCCAGTCATTAAAGTCAATAAATCATTCTTGGGGCAAGGTATCCGCTTCTATAATAAAATTCCGCAGACATTTTTAACTTTGCCGTTTCATAGATTCAAGACAATTGTAAAAAATAGATTGGTAAAGAAGGCATATTATTCGATACAAGAGTATATTGATGATAAAAAAGCGTGGAGTTAATGCTTGTTGATTTCCAGGCAGTGGACATAACATACATATATAATTGTATTTAACTAATATGACTGTATTTTTAGATATTGAAAAAAAGTAACTACTGAGTTGAAATAAAACTAGTTTTTTAACGGATTTAATCGCGTATATTAATTATTTTATTTTAACATCCCGACGTTTCGAGCACTTTGCAGTGTTCGTGGTCACGAAAAATCCGTTAAAAAACTAGTTTTATTTCAATGTGTAATAATCGCGAAAATCTAAGAAAACTACTGAGTTTCTTGCCGGTTCTTCTCAGTAGAATCTACATTCCGAATCGGTGGTGTTTTACTTTAAATAGTTTGTTAAATGACGATTCAAAAGTGCTTGTAAAAGCCTACTTGAATAAAGTATATTTTGATTTTGATTTTTTGATTATTTGTGTTAGATGGGGCGTTATTTTTAATTTTCTGATAACTTTATACGCCTTTTCAATATTTGATAAGAAAATTTTCGTCACCTCTGCTTTTTCCGAATTTATATATATTTAGTTCCATTCATTTATTGTCTCTTGTCTAAGGATCCATTTTATGTATGACCGGGGGCATATATCATAATTGGCTATCGTTTTGATCTTCAATGCTGCCTCCTTTGCCAGTTCGTCCGCTCTCTCATTCCCCCACACTCCAGCATGGGCTTTAACCCAGGAGAATCTTATTGTTACTCCGCTTGCCGCTAGGTCTTTAATGTTCCTTTTTATCACCACTGCGATCTTATTAGTGGTTGTTTGATCTGCCAGCGTTTGCAGTGCTGATCTTGAGTCACTAATGATCCTCACAGATTTTTCCCTTGTTTGGCCGCGAGGATCGTTGCTTGGTAGAGCGTGTACAGTTCCGCCTGGTACATTGAGCAGTAAGGTGCCAGTGCATATTTCCTCGCTGATACTTCCTTACCTCCGTACCAGGACGTCAGCGCTGCTCCTATCCGTCCCTCAATTTTGCTACCATCTGTGAAGATCTTCAGTTCCTCGCTATCAGCATCTCCCGTTTCTTTTTCGCCAAAGTGTGAGAAGACGATTTTTTCTACTTCTGTCGGGTGTGGTGCCTCAAGGTAGTTCGCTCTTTCCTCTACTTCTCGTCCTTTTAGTACCTCTTGAGGTTTCCCGCGTTTGGCCTCGTATAGAGCTGCTGCTTCTTTTATTCGCATATCCACCGGGAGTAATCCAGAGAGGGTTAACGCGGCATTTAGCGATACTGTCCGGTATGCCTTGCAGACTTTTTGGGCGAACCCCCTCTGGACGTTATTCAGATATTTCTGCGTTGATATCTTTTCCACTGTTGGTGCCCACACGCTAGCAGCGTGAAAGATTTAAGCAGTTCTAATTGATTTGGCATTCAACCGCTATTGAATCTTCGCAATCCTAGACAATGGTTTATATAAATTTGTTGTTTTTTTACATATGTATTTAATGTGGGGATTGAAAGTTGATTTATTATCTATTATTAAGCCTAAAATTTTGATATTTTCAACTATGTTTATATTGGCTCCTCCTCCCTCCACATATTCGAGTGCCCTATTTTCCTTTTCTTCTATTTTTTCCGATCCCGATGTGTTTTCCGAGATAACGAGAACGATGTCGTCCGCAAAGGCCTGGCAGTGTATGTCCATTTGTTCTTATCCCTTCAACAGGGGATCCAAGAGTATGTATCACAGCGTGGGTCCGTTGATTGACCCCTGGATGTAATCCTTTGTTGTTAGTATCGTAGTTGTTTCGCCGGCATACTTGACTTTTGCCTTCCTGTGTTTTAGTTATCGTTCCATTTATATTAGGCGGGCACTGGTTTTCATTCAGGCGGCATTTTATTGTCGGCTACCAGGCATTATCGAAGGCACCCTGTATGTCCAGTGACACCATTAAACATATCTTCTTTTTAAGAATGTTCTCTTTAATATTGTGTACTAGATTATAGAGGGCGACCTCCGTGCTGCGTTGTGGCACGAATTCGTATTGTCTTGGGCTGCATCCGGGTAACAAGTACCGTCTGAGTATCGGGACTATCATCTTTTCCAGTATCTGAGCTAAGATGTTATGTGTTAATGTCAAGCTTTATCCCTGGTACACGTCACTGTATTTTGATGTGCCTAATTCGTATTTACAATTAATCTCGTGGAGAGGAAATATCGTAAGGATATGTTCATGTGTGTGTTTTTGTGATGGTAACTGGTCACCACCACCCATAGACAATGGTGATGATCGAAATATTGACCTTCCTTATATCGCTAATGCGCCACCAAAACTGGTGTAACAATTATGCATAGTTGTTGTGTTCAATAAAAATAATATGTACGTATAACTAACTCACTAAGTATTATAAGCTGTAATTCAATAATGTTTATTAGTTACATTTATATTTACAATACAAAATGTTGTTCGTACAATAATATCGAAGTCGTTTCTCTATCTGTCTGCGTATGATCCACTATCAAATTCGGTGGAATGAATTTCGAGCTTTTAACCAAACTAGAAAAAGAAAAGAAGAAGAAACCCACAAAAAGAACATTGCTTTATAAGAAAACTGTCCCAAGTTTCATCCGCGTAATATTTTTCTACATTCAATTAGTGGCGGACTAACAGGGGCCAGAAGGGGTAGATAACCCTGGGCCTCCAGTCTTGGGGGGCCCCCAAATGCATCCCCCTTCAAATGTAATTGTAATTGAATAAAAAACTTGTAAAACTACATTTTTTTAAAGCCTCATTCAGCTTTGCCGCCCTGGCCTCTGACGGGCATAGTCCGCCACCTTATTCAATATATGTAGGACATCTTTAAGTCAGATTAGTATGATATCAGACCAATTAAGTTTCTCTAACTAAAAATTTAAAAACACAGAAATACCTGAAAGCTCTTTAGTGACCCAGATTGAACCAGTAATATTCGGTTTAGATTCGCGTGTTTTAGCCATTGTATAAATATTGTGAAATATTACTTGTAAATATTTTAACTTTTTTCATCCCCCTTTATTGCAAGAACAAGTATAAATAAAACACCGGTCCATAAACGTAACTGCTTGCAAAAATATTTGGTACTAACTAACAAATTATAATCAAATATTGGTGGTAGGACTTTGTGCAAGCTCGTCTAAGGTTCGTCAGTCATAACATAATCTACAGGCAAACCGCAATGCTTAGTATTGTTGTATTCCAGTTTTAAGTGAGCCAGTGTAATTACATGCATATGAAACTTCTTTAGTTCTAAGGTTGGCATCGCGTTGGTGATGTAAGGAATGGTTATTTGTAAAGAATTGTATATTGGTAAAGAAGGCATATTATTCGATACAAGATTATATTGATGATAAAAAAGCGTAGAGGTTATGCTTGTTGATTTCCAGGCAGGAGACATAACATACATATATAATTATATTTAACTAACATGACTGTATTTTTAGATATTGAAAAAGAGTGGAGTTAAATAGTTTGTTAAATGACGATTCAAAATTGCTTGTAAAAGCTTACTTGAATAAAGTATATTTTGATTTTGATTTTCTTATGGGCGATTAGTTCGTCCTATTTATTGTATAAAATAATAAACAATTCAACAGACACCGTACGCGTTTATATTAGTAGTGACGTAGTTTCACATTTAATAGTATATCTACATCTCTACTTAACTCGAGTGAGTCGAGTACAGTCGATTTAATCGTTGCCGTCGTTCAGGCTACTTTTGTGAAACTTTTGATGCGCTCAGCGTTTCCTGTGGTTTCGCGACCCAGCTCCGAGTTATCTGTGTCAAGGTACTTCATTATTAGAACGAGGTTTGGATGTCGTATAGGGGTGAATTTGTTTGTTTTTTTTTTCGGTTGAAGTTTTGTGTATAGATAATAAATGAAGGGGTTGCATTTTATATTGTTATTTTTTTATCTAATTAAGAATTGAGAGTTTGGTTGGTTATCTATACATATAAACTAAAAAGATGTTTACTTTTGTAATGCACGACTAAAAACAGCTAAAATTGTTCACATTTATTTATTTGTTTATGTCTAATCAACATCATTTGTAATTATATTTACAGTTATGAATTACATATCAAATACAGTCATAGAGAGATCACATAATATTGGTAAAAATAAAAAAAATATATATTTTTCGAGTATATACGACACTCGATACACTTATCTCTATACTGATGTCTGATTTTTCTTATACATAAAACATATTATGTATAACTAAATACGCGGCGCGTTTCGGAGAGTATTTTAGTATACAATTTATTTTAAAAAAGTATCAATTAAAATCAATTTTTTTCTTCTGATTTATAAAAACGAATAAACACTGGTTATTTGTCAATATTAAAACAATAATTATCGGTCCAAATTTAAAAATGCGAGACGGAAAAAGGTGTTATTTCAATGATTTTTTACAATGCAGGATTCCATCACCACCATTGACCATTATACTCCTGCGCAAATTATTCACAAAGAGGTCCCTGAAAGGAGAGTTATTTTTTGTAGATTCATGCCTACCGCATTTTACGAGAAAAAATATCAAATACCAGCAAGACAGATATACTGCACATTTTCCTAATTTCAGTAGAGTAGGACCCATTCCGTGGCCTGGTAGGAGTATCATCCGCGGAAGACCCCAATATAAGAATAAAAAAAGCGCATTAAATATGATGTGGAATAATTTGACTAATTCGGTACAAATACCGAACTCAACAGTTCGGTTTTTTATTTTAAATTTGTATATTAATTTTTTCCACTGGGTATTGCTTTTAATTAATTTTGTGTGAATTTTAAAGAGCGAACTTTAGTCAGAATTCGTTCACGTTCGAATACGAATTTCCATCACCGTCGTTTGTGGTCATTTTATTTCGGTTGTTTTGAAATAAGTCCCTAGTTGTTATACATTTTTGGAGAGCTGATAAAACGGTTATGTTTTTAAAATAATCTGCAGGACAAGTTTCATAACGATTTTTTTGTTTTTAAGGCATTTTTGTGGCAAAAATCAAAAAAAATATTGAAATAATATCTTTTTCCGTCTCGCATTTTTAAATTTGGATCGTTATTTATTGTTTTAATATTGACAAATAACCAGTGTTTATTCGTTTTTATAAATCAGAAGAAAAAATAGATTTTTTTGAATTGAATTGATACTTTTTTTAAAATAAATTTTTGAAGTTGCATTTTTGACTTATTTTGAAAAAATCTAAAAAACGTGATAATACAAAAATTGTTCACTTTTGAATTATGCATATGGGTTAAAATTATCGCAAATAATCACCCCTATTACCTCCTAACAGGAATGCGTCGAATTACCAATAACCCTGTATAATCCATGATTGAGCAGGTTACAACCAGTGCGCCACCAATATTGTACTCGACGCGTTTTTTGTTTGATTCCGATAGCTTAGTTTGAATTTAACTAAGTACATGTGATATGATAGCTATCATTTCTTTATACTTTAGAGTATAACACATATAATCTCATCATTGGATATGTAATTTTTCGGATTACAAGGTAACTACTCTTTTGTAAAAAATCCGTACTAGTGGAAGTCTTACTCTTAGGCAGGGTACTCCATAATCCGACAAATTCGATAGTAGTACACTGCCCTGCAAAACGTTTGTCGGTTTACCGGGGGTCCACTGTATAGTATAATTAAATTAGCTCCGATTTGCAATTTTACCCGATCTAAATTTCAACTATTGACGTGACTAGCGTAATTTTCAGTACTTGTATTGAATATTCTAATTGTATCAAATATAATTGTATCATATTGACTATGTTTATACTATGTATGAATGACACACACACACTATTTTCACTGTTTAATACTCGTCGTGAGTAGCGATGCCTCTTTATTTTATGTTTTTTAAACATCCGCTACACTCTCTATTGTTTGTGGATGGTATTACGTCAGAAACCTTCACGCAAGTTCAAATACCAACAATACAGACGTACAACACATATAATACGAAAAAATAATTAATTATACATATAATTTCAAGCCGAGAACGCGTGCATGTTAACCGATGATTGCGGCTTTCAAGCACTTAAGCCCTACGAATTTTCGAGTAAAATATAATAATTAAGCATAATCCACCATTTTAGATTACCTTATTATGTACTTAATATTGTCACTTCGCAAGCCCACAAAACATCACTCTAAAACTCTCTGATTCTTCTAAATTGTAATGTATCTAATTCTAAATAGTAACAATACACAACAATAATAATATAAATGTATTCACCTATATTGTTCGCGAGCAAAGAATTGTTAAAAACTTACAGCTCTCCATTTGAAGCTTGCACTCCTGCGTGTCATGAGGATAGATGAGGAAGTTCATGGCACAGCTCAATTTCAAGGTCAACTTCACCATATACAAGATGGTTTTGTCCTTGTATAACCACACGTAGTGGTTGGGTATTGTCATCGTTTGAAAGGTGACGGATTTCGCGTTCTTGAAGAATGAGTCTGGTCGCCACATTTGTTTCAACCAATCCACTTCCAGGAGTCTGAAAAATGCTTATAATTTTATCAATCTTTACTTGAGAAGAGAGCCGAGCCCCGCCTACCTCTAAACCGTGCGTTCAGAACTGGTCCAGCACTACTAATTTTGATACAAATGAAAATAAATGGTGCTTATATATTGGTTCTTATCATTCAAATGCTCAGTGAAGGAAAACATCCTGAGGAAACCTACCTGGTGTTTGTATGGTGTTTACTAAATGTGTGTCAACCAACCCACATTGGAACAACGTGTCAAAATAAGCTCAACATCTCCACAAGAAAAACCGATAAGCATTGGGACATTTACGAGTTTTTATTTCTACTTAAAAACGATTAAAATTTATTACATTTTAATGTTAGCTTTAAGAATATATACCTGTATTCAGTGGTCATGTTCTCTGGTAATCTAAGTCGAAAGTCTTTCCAGGTTTGAGCAAAGAATATATCGGCAGCGTAGGTCTGAAAATAAAAACGAGCTAGAAACCAGTCTATAAGTTTAAAGTTAAATTGAAACAAAAGTGCATCAACGAGAGCAGACGACACAGATAATGCTTATTATGCCCATGTATATCTCTGACTTAAACAAGATTTCAGTATAATCCAATGATACACATAATAATGTTTATTTACATATGTATTTTGAATGAAGTTACGCATATACTTAATACCTAGACACTCTCTGTGTTACTTTTATGAATCTGACAGGACTTTGTGGGGTTTACCCTAAGGTAAATATCAAATACAAAATTTTTCAACATTTTACCTCTACAAGATTTTTTCTGCGCGTCTGTGGATCCTAGATCTCACATAGGTTTAAGTATAAGCCTGGCTATTCAGAGAGCCAATACAATCGGTCGATTGGATGAGACTTTAAATTAAGGACTTGATTATTAGGTAGTAGAATTTGAATACTATTTACCATAGAATTTTCGTCAATGGAATCGAGTCCCATGACAGTAACGTGGAAGTTAACGATGGTGGGTTGATCATCCTTCTTGGGAGGGCGCATTTTGTCGTACAAGCGAGGGTCATCAGGTAGAAGATCTTGGAAGGCGAGCAGTGTTGACCTGATAAAAAATTTAAATTTACCTTTCTAAGTTGCAACTCTAGTAAACTGTATGAATTGTATTAACACTTTAATGGACCAGGAGTGGGTAAATACCTCATTAATAAGATAAACGAATTATTTAGGTTAATAAAACTAAACGTTGTTCTAGGTATGAAGGTCATAGAAGTTCGCTTTTTTGACGTTTTTAATTAGGATTAAACATGACTTGAATTGCAAGCTACAACTTACGTATCCAAGACTTTTAATGCTGACAGAGTTTATGATTATGTATCTTATTTACATATATACATGCATATAAACGTATATTTACTTACTAGTATTATTAATACTAAAGAAACATTTAATGTTTTATACTTATGAGAAGTAGGTATTCGAATATTTATATCGATTATTGGTTTTGAAATAAAAGAATTCCTTAATCTTTTACAAACTCAAAACATAAATTGGAAGAAACTGATAAAGATTGTGTATCAATAATGGTTGATAAGTTTTTGAACTAAAGAAGTGTATCTTCTGACAATTTCTGTTTAGCTAGATTCGTCGGCCCTAAAAACCAAATAACTTGGAAATTTTCCAAGTCGTTGTCGTTACTATGAGGCCAAATTCTATGTGTAATCTGTTCGAAATGCTTATGACATTATGACTTAGAAAGGCAACGCGGCAACTAGTACAATAAAACCTCAATTATTCCAACGCTGACTTAGTTTATCCGAACCTTTAATTATCCGATCGTTGGCGCGTTACAGCCGTTCGTCAATTAATAAGATTTGACGATTTTATAAAAAAATTATATAAAAATAGCAATTGAATTTTATATTACGTTTTATATTTTAATATGTATGTCAAATTTTAATAGTCTGTGCTGTTTTATGTGAAAAGCTGTTGTTTTTGTTTGAGTTCAAAGTACGTAAGTACATTTCGATTATCCGTATTCGTCTCGGTCTCAATTAGTTCAGATAATCGAGGTTCTACTGTACTTGCAATATCAAATAAATAATTGAGTGATTTTAATTAATCACTAAATTCAATCGTTAGATAATTTGTAAGCACAAACTTTCTAAAAAGTATCTGATTCAGTGGTTAAAGGACTTTAATCTAAATCGAAGATATATGTGTTAGATGTAATTGTAACACATATTATTATTTTTTATGGCATTGGTTGGCGGACGAAAAAAAAAAATAACAAGACAAAGACAAGACTTGAACAACGATGCAATTTGATGCGATTCGTGTATACATAAATGGTACGAGTTTATGATATGACGGTGAATTGCTTATAATAATAAATGAGCTTCCATCACGGATTCCTTTTTTAAATCAATAACTGCATTTATTTTAATTTCTACTTCTTCGTAATGGTCAATTATTTTTGTGTTGACATTAATTGTATGCAAAAACACTTCCTTCGATGAATCAGAGTACCACCACGAATTATCGAACTCATTCTAAAGAAATTCGACGACAATATTATTCTACCAATCAAAACAGACAGACAGACAAAATTATTATTAAATTTGTTTTAGTTACTTGCAAATATAAATATTAACTCAAAAAGTTAAAATTAATGTCTTCAATTTTATTTATGTGAGATTTAAAAAAAAAAACAAATACGTAAAGTACATATCTCTCTTAACTAAACACTCACTGCCCAGCAGTGAAACAAAGTTCGAGAAGATGAGCAGTAATCCCACAGTTCAAGTACCTACAAGGAGGTCATTAAAATAATATAGTCTAAGTATGAAAGACCTTCTTAATAAAAATTTCGCCTTATTCGTCGTCAAGTTTCAAATGGGAGATTCGTGTCAAGTAGGCGCGTTTGAATGAAAAGGATAGCTCCTTTTAACCAACTTGATTGAGGTCGTGGAGCGAGTCATGTGTTTTATGTTTTTCGTAGCAATCTTTTATGGGAACAAAATCATCTAAATGAAAATCCAAAATAAGTATGATTATGTTGATTTTTTTTTTGTTACGTATAATCTTTGTACAATACCAGTAGTTTAGCGATTGCATAGTATAGTATGTTAAATCGACTTAATTAAGGGCTATCATATTAGAAACTCAGTTAATTAATTATTATTTAAAATGTTTGGACATCTTATGACTGAGTATCACATACTCGTAACTCCTTCAAACATTAATAGTACTTGTTGGTGGAATAATTTACAGACAAAAAATAAAAAAAAATATATGTTTGAAACAGATTTTTTTTTATCATAGAATAGATTAATATTGTTCATTTGTTATAAAAAGAGCTTTTTTTAATTTTAGCTCCATCGATTTTTTTTTAATTTTTAATTTACTTGATATAGGTATTTGTTCAGCAATAAAATTAAAATATACTTACTGTGCATAACAAAGATCTCCAGCACCAAGCCACAGACGAATCAACAACATCGTTAACCATAATAATTTTTCAGCAGCCATTTTGTTTTAAAATTATTTTAATTATTTAAAATAAAATTTTATCTATATATTAATACTATTGATAACTATGAATATATTTTTTAATTACATTAATATTGTTCACTTTACGTTTAATTGGTTAAAACTATTTGCTATCTATAATTTGTCCAACATTATAATTTTTGAAACATCTCCTTCCACTTCTAATAATTTCAAAAATTAAAAAGTTAACGGAGACAACTTTGACAGCAGCGGTCGAAAGCGCGCGAAACAATGATGGACGTTATGAAAAAAAATCTCCATTTTTTACTAATATTTTGCACATGCGTACTACATGAATTACAATTTTAAAGCTTGAATCAAAGAATTAGGTATTTTCAAAATTATTCGTGATAAGATTTTTTAGTATTTTAAGGTTTTCTATAAAAATTGTTAAGCTTTAACTAGTTTTCGATTCGATTTTCAAATTTTCAAAATGTGATATGTTTAAAAATGTTATTTTTAAGTATAATATAAATTATATTTATAAGTGTTCCATAACAGAAATGGCATAACTAATAGATAATAAATATAATAGAATTATTTTTCATATATATATCTATTTCATTCCGGATATAAATTCAGTTACTCAGTTCGCCTGTGAATAAACCCGTCTGGGTAGTTACTACCAACTTATATTTATTCTACCGCGGTACAACAATACCAGTTTGAACTGTGAGGAAGCCTGTGTAACTACAGGCACAAGAAATATAACATCTTACTTCCCAAGGTTAGTGGCGCGTTGACTATGTAAGGGATAAATAATGTATCATACAGTGACAATGTCTAGTGGCGGTGGTGACACTATCAGTCAATCAGTCTACCTCTTTATTATTATTTAATAAATAACTATTATTAGCGATACACGAAAGTGTTGCCAACCGCTGCAGACTCTACAAATATTAATAAAAAATACTTTAAAATATTAATAGTATTTTTTCTGGTACCGACAAACTAGTTACTTCCACCAGGGAAATCAAATGGCTAATGAATTTACATAAAATGCATTAAATATTTACATAATTCTAACTATATAAATGAATAATGATTATGGGCTGAACTTGACCTAAATCTGGTCGCGAGAGTGTAATGTTGGCCGATGTCGATCTGTTTGATCGCTAGTTAGAGCCTTCTCTTGATACCTACAAGCTATTATTGGCTGGTAAGCTTTAAATCCACTTGAGCACGTTTCTCTGATGTCTTGGAGATTTGTATAGTGATGTTACAACCTATTTTTTTAAAGTAAAAAAATAAATTAATGTTCGGTGAAGGAAAACATCGTGAGGAAACCTGCATGTGTCTAATTTCAACGAAATTCTGCCACATGTGTATCCATCAATCCGCATTGGAGCAGCGTGGTGGAATATGCTCCAAACCTTCTTCTCAAATGGAGAGGAGGCCTTAGCCCAGCAGTGGGAAATTTACAGGCTGTTAATGTAATGTTATTCTTATATCATCTTAAAAAATGGGTAGGTAGCATCTAACGGCCAAAAAGCACCGCGCGCACTATTGTCATTCAAACAGTCAGGCAATCAAACAGCGCGTGCTGCCCGGGTTCCTGTTACACACACTTCCACAGATTGTAGGATAACGAGAGCTATGTTACACATTCTATATACATATTCATTAGGCTCATTTTATCGTAAATTATTCCGTTAAATCTTTTATCCAGTCCGTGATCCAGCTCTAACTTGTCGCTATAGTTAACCTATCCCTTAAATTAACTGATAATATTGTCTTTAGTTTTAATGCTACTTACCATAAATGTATCAATTATTTTGATTTAACGAGGTGTTATTTGCTTTAATTGCTTAGGGTGCCTAATTGCTAGCTCAGGCTTGCATTTCATTTAGTCTAGATCAGTGGGACAATTATTTACATAGTAATATCAGCTCCACAGTTATCCCTTTATACGAGATGGAACCGCGCCTCCCTGATCGAGCGCTGCGTGCTTAAGCATCCACGGGGCGCTTCTCAACATGTCATACACCTGACAGTGTTACAAACAAGGAAAAAAACACAACTATTTTACAAGACTTTATTCTATACCATTTTTATTTTACAGGGTTTTATTTAGCTTCTGTTTGTATGTATGCGGCTCTAACCGAACCGATTGACCTGGAATTTTGCAGACGCTTTTGTGTCAAATATCTTCTAGTGTAGATGTGATTCGACTATGCCTAGATTTTATAAAATGTAATTTAATTTACTATTCGAACTTGGCATTTATGAATCATATATAATTTTTGACCTCCAATTATTATCCGATACGCAAGAAAAAATTATCATTATTTAAAGTTTCATCAAAATCTTTTTGTATTGTTAATGTTGGGTAAGTAATTTGTCTTAAGAAGCTATGTTGAATATCGATGTAAAAATAAATAAAACCGCTTTGATTTAATTTACTTTAATATAAAAGCTGTACATAACATTTTACATAACTAAATACTTATTACAAGGAAGAGTGGTACAAAAACGTAGCACATTGCTTCTATTAATTAAACATTTTGTACAACATAATTTTGAACTTGATCACTTAACATTTAAAACTATTTTACAACCTTTCCGTTTTCAATAAGACTGAGTTGTACCTCAACATCCGTTTCCTTTTTACCTTTGAAACTGTCTTCAATATCTTGTAAAGTCCTATCCTTTGTTTCGGGTAACATAACGTACATTACCAACAAACACACAGTCAAAGTAACTGAATAGACTAGAAACGCCCCCTCCACACCAATAGATGAATAAAAATGTGGAGCTGTTTTCATTGAAACGACGAAAGCTGGCGTCAAAAATGACGTGGACAAAGTTGATCCTAAACTCCTATACGTCAATGGAAACACTTCACCACATATCACCCAATTGAGAGGTACCAAGCCCAAACAGAATGATATACTGTAGAATATCATTAACGTCATTGGAACTGTGTCTAATAAAAAGCTATGAGTAAGCATTTCGGCTTTTCTTAAGTAAATAAAAACAGATATTAAAGCAAGAGATAAAACAGTCATCGCACCGCTCGTGAATAATATGGTTCTACGTTTAACGTTCTTGAGTAAGAATATCGCTAAGAAAGCGCACACAGTTCTCAATAAATCTATTACTGTAAATTGCCATGTCACGTCCTTGGGATCGTCTTTATCTAAAACTGACTGTAATATCAAATTACCGTAAGCTGGAACCATGTGCGCTCCACCAAATTCAAACACAATTAACATACAAATAGCTATTATTAACGGTTTATAAAATTCTCTTTTCTTAAATATCTTCATTACACCCTTTATCGTGTCCGTAATAGACTTGAATAATCTTTTCACCTTTAACGTCTCTTGCGCTTCTCGGTTCTTTCTCGATTCTTCTAAATGCTTCTCCCTTTCTTGGGCTCGTATCATCGATTCTAATTCTTCTCTTTGCTCTTCACCGTCTCCTCTAACCCATCGGAAGGCTTTTTTCGCTTCGTCAAATTTCCCTTTGGAGACTAACCAACTCGGTGATTCTGGGGATAAGCTTATTATTGCCATGGAAATCAGTGGGAATATAGAACATACCACCGCAGTCATTTTCCACGTCAAATGTGCGCCCCAAACGTGAGAGAGCAAAATACCTAATCCTAGTGATATAGCAAAAGTGCCTAGAAACGCGCCTCGGTATCTAGGCTCAGTGTATTCTGCTACGAGGATAGCTGCTAATGGCGTGCGTAGTCCTAGAGCTAGGCCATGGAGAAGTCGTGCTAATAGGAACATTGGAACGGAATTTCCCAGGACGAATACGATCCAGCCTAGGAGAGCTGGTATGGTGCAAAATAGATGTGCCTTTTGTCTTCCGAAGCGTGTCATCAAAACGGGAGATATAAAGTTACCAACGATACCCATTACACCAACTGCGGACGCTGCAAAAATAAAATTACATCTTTAAATTGATTTTAAAATAATTGGCTATAAATTAATTGCAAATGTTTGCACAGTTGAATATCGAAGAATAGAATTGCTTTCGTTGACCGATTGCGATTTTCAAGAGCCGAGTTCAGAATAGCCCAACGATTGACCTACTTTTATTTTCATCACGAATCTGTGGTGAACCATTTTTATACGAAAAGTTTCACATTGTATTTTTAGGTAATATTGTTAACTAAGGAAAGTTGAAAGCTTAAAGTTTAATAAATAAGTTTAAAGCTTTATTTTTGCGCTTTATTGAAAAATGTAGCCTAAGTCACTTTCGTAACCTAAATATCTCTATGTAAAAGGCACTCACATGTCGAACTATATAAGAACGAAATGGGAACTCATGACAGATCACAAGACAACTCATGAAGATCGTGAAATATCAAGTGATAGGTGCTATTCACATTGATATTTAAATATATCGCGTCAATATGTGCAATGTTGATACGCATCACCATCATACGATAACATTATACGATTTATATGTGAAGTGAGTTGTCACAGAATGGCAATCCTGGCAAAATAAGACGGTTATCCCAATGAACACGTATTAACAATTAATAATGACAGCGAACTAGTATCCAAGAAACTACATCAACGGATTTTTTTTCTTTTTAGCCCGAGCCAAGATACCAGTATTTACAGTCATACAAGCCATACATTAGATCTAGAGTTTTTTAATATGTCTTTACCAAATACTAGAACGTATCGAAGAAACAAAATATGAATTACCAATCCATGAAGTGTCGTGATCGGTGAGTGTAACAGGTCCTCCATCGCTCTTAATCTGAGTGAACAGCACAGCGGGAAAGCCGTGAGCACAACCGTGCCCAGCTATGTTAAGCGCCGCCCCGGACACCACGAAAGCCTGAAATTATATATGTACACAATTTAAAGAAATAAACCAGTATTTGTAATTTCTAGGACTAAAAATTATACCGAGATGAACCATCAAGAAAATCACTTCTCTAGCAACAAGCATTGATGAATGTCTAATAATTCTCACAGAGCCTGTCTATGGGCGGTGGTGACCACTTACCAACAGATGAGCCATTTGCCCGTCCATTATTATATTTTAAATAATATTTCCTTTATCAACGAGCAAGAGATTTAATTAATACATACAATTAATCGAGAACATGAAAATTCAGTAATGCTTGTCTGGGTTTGCGGACTCAAACATCCGGTGGGATTCTCGTGTTCTAGCCACTGGGCTATTATGACTCTTATATGATTTATATACACTAATAATTATTATTACCTGTTTTATGAAAGGCTTCATCTTATCAGGACTTCATGAAGGACTCGATCTGAAATAAAAAAAATATTTTATTTATAATGACTATTATAAAAAAGAACGCATCCTTTTTATTCAAGAAAATTAATTATTATAACAACGTATTCATTATACTTTTGAGTTCACCTCAATTATAAGTGTAATATAATTTTAGTTTCATTTCAAATACACTGTTAAAATAAATTATAAATCAAAATTCGAACCCATACATAAAATCCACTCGCATATACCGATTCAAGGGCTTGTTAGTTGTAACAATGCCTTTAAAAAGAAACCTTTTATTTTTATCATCGAGGTCGAAATATAATATGACTATTATATATTATACTATACTATATTGGCAGCAATACCAGTAGCGTAGCTATCGTAGGGCCAGGTGGTGCAGTGCACCAGGGCCCCTGAGCTCTGGGGGCCCTCTAACCTAAGCCATGAAAAGAGCTTTGAATAGAGATGAAGTATGGATTTAACATACTAATGATACGTTCAACTCACTGTATCCTGTATCCCATTCTTATTACTATCTATAATTTTGAATGCCAATATACGTTAAAGAGGGGGCAAGGGCCCGATTCTTTTTCTACGCACAGGGGCCCTTACCCACCTAGCTACGCCACTGGCCAATACTAACAAGAAATTTCTAACTATCTCACATAAATGCTGAAGAAATTGTATAAATTACAACATATTGTATATTTACAATAATTAACTGATCGAATATAGTCCACTTTATATATAAACAATCCGGTAACTCCTAAGTGTACACAAACTAATGCAATTGTTAACCGTCGTTTATATGTCCTGAAGTTCGAGGACATAAGTTCTAAGCATTCTCAACAGTATTCGCAGTTGTAAAATCCGTGATACTATGAATTCACGTGACAATATCATTGTACAGACTTGTCACTGAAATTTTCTAACCAAATCAAATGTACTTTATTTAGGTATTCTTTACAGGAAAGCACTTATGGGTCGTCAATAATTCAATTCTACCTCTCTTTCGGAAAGCAGTCTCCAAGAAGAAACTTGTTACTCTTTTCAAATAACCTGTTTTTCAACGATGTTAGTATTCACAGAGATGGCCCAGTGGTTAGAACGCGTGCATCTTAACCGATGATATCGGGTGCACGGAAGCTTCACTGAATTTCATGTGCTTAATTTGTGTTTATAATTCATCTTGGGCTCGGCGGTAAAGGAAAACATCGTGAGTGAACCTGCATGTGTCTAATTTCAACGAAATTCTGCCACATATGTATTCCACCCGCATTGGAGCAGTGTGGTGGAATATGCTCCAAACGTTCTCCTCGAAGGAAGAGGAGGCCTTAGCCCAGCAGTGGGAAATTTACAGGCTGCTGTAAAAAAAATGTAATATAGACTATTGTTAAATCAGTCCTATGATGGATCCCAGGCCTAAATTTAGGCGTTTTTCCCAAAAAATATCCAAATCCATCAGGGGACCTAATAGTAAGCATCCATAAAACTGTTTGTAAATTTTTTTAAATACATCGTTGGACGCTTTTTGAGTAATGATTTTATATTGCAACGTTTATATGTGTTGCATTTAAGGGAAACGTTTTAGAGATTTATTATTAAAACAATCAGAAATTCGAAATCTTCTACATCGAGAGCGCTGTAAAGCGAAGATAAACAAAATAAGCATTGAATAGGTATACTTTTAGTCTCGCATTTTTAATTTGAAAAAAATGAAAACTTTGAAATAATAGATATCTCATAATGTATAGCCAAATGTATTGAAATTCATTTTCATTTTAAATATTTTTTAACATCTACAGCGTACATTCATTTACTGTTAATATTCTATTTAAGATATTTTTTAACGAATGCTTCATGCTTTTACATAGAATTCCATTTTATGAAATGCCTCTATAGAAATGTAAAATTTAGCTGTCGAATGTATAATATTTTACGTTTAATTGAACTTAAAAGAAACAGTCTGTAATTTGATCACCTGATGGTAAGTGGTCATCATAACACTGTAATAATTATTAACCATACCTTAAATCACCTATGCGCCACCAAATTGGGGTCTAAGATTTTATGTGCAGTTACACTGGCTCACTCACCCTTCAAATCGAAACACGACAATACTTATTACTTTTTGGCGCTAGAATATAGGAGGAGTACCTACTAACCAGACTGGCTTGCACAAATATTCGGGGAACATTTTTGAACTATTTTTTTTTTATGCCATTGGTCGTCGGACGAGCATATGGGCCACCTGATGGTAAGTGGTCACCACCGCCCATAGACAAAGGCGCTGTAAGAAATATTAACCTTTCCTTACATCACCTATGCGCCACCAACCTTGGGAACTAAGATGTTATGTCCCTTGTGCCTGTGATTACACTGGCTCACTCACCCTTCTAGCCGGAACACAACAATACAGAGTACTGTTATTTGGCGGTAGAATATCTGATGAGTGGGTGGTACCTACCCAGACGGGCTTGCACAAAGCCCTACCACTAACTGGACGAGAATGGGCGAAACCAGAACTATGAGGAACTTAATACTTATTATTTTATTAGCAAATTAATATTTTTTCACACTCTTGGAACCCAAGGATAAGTAAATATAATTAATCAATTGTATCTAACAATTAGGTACTAATAAATGTTTTCTTGAATATATTATTAATATCAGTATAAATAATGTCAATGTCTAATGATCACAACTTAAAATCAAAGTAGGGTTGTCTATACATTTAGTGAAAAAATTAATTGCAATTTACATATATATTGATGTGACTCTAACTGATGTCAGTGTCGGTGTCCATTCTGAACGGACAATCGATTGTGCAGAATAAATAAAAATGGGAAGTGTCGTGAGACACCCGCTTGAAACAAAGTAGTTTTTGACGTTTTATAATATACATACAGACACAATTAATAAATTAGCAAAATTGTAATGAAATAAAAAATATTGTTATAGAAAAATATATAACAATATTTTTTATTTCATTACATTAATAATAATTATTGTTATAGAAAAGCGTAAAAAGAGAGGAAAAAGTCGATTGGTGGGCACTTTTTCCTACGTGAGGATTTCTGTCAGTTCTATTGTACGCCGGGTGAAAGAACTTCGTTCCAATAGAGTGAAATTGTATGCGCTTGAGCACATAGGCATTATTAAATAGTTCTGTTCGGCAAGCGAGTATTAGAATTGCCAAGCCTCGACTGCGGGCTGCTACTGGGATTTTACTCATACCACCTTCGTCTTCATCTACACTTTCCATCAGGTGAGATGGAAGACAAACGCCTATTCCATTACAATTATAAAAAAAAATACTGGCTCTCATCCTTCAGACTGGAATAACGCAAAACTAATTATGCTGCTTAGAATATATGATGGTGTTTTGTTCTTCACAGTACTGACAGTGGTGACCATCGACTATCGGTTGGCCTATTACATATATAAGTTAATTTAATTTCTTATAAATGTATATTAAAAAGTTTGAATAAAAAAAAAATAATGCAGCTTTCAAAAATGATATGAATTTTTAAGGTGCCGTCTTTTTACTCATACTTGACCTTTGACGTTGAATATCTTCACTCGCTTACACGAGAGACTCAATGATACTTTTGAGATACTATATCATATCTCAAAATAAAGATACCACAGTTTTGCTACTTTTTGTTTGACAGATTTATCTACTCTGCCTTCTTCTTCGCCTTATTTAAATGTATATATTATATATACATTTAAATAATTATAGTACACTATAGGACCAAAGGATCAGTACAACCTAAGCCATGGTGGTTTATTTTTGTAAGTATTGAGGTGGAACATCTAAGAGGTCTACCGGTGGCGTTTTTGAGACGTTAAATTTGTAGTACTATGAGAAAACAAGGCAACAGCAGAATGCCAAATATTTGCCTTTTTTCAGTTGAGGATAACCTTTCTTTCCGACCTTGCTGAAAAAACGTATTACGCCTTTCTCCCTCGTAGAAGTGAGAGGTATGTGGGACTCGCCAGTACCCAGGACGTCGTGTGCACCTTAGTACACAGGAATACCCACTAAAAGACCAGTGGTAACCTTTTCATCTCTTCGGCAGGCGCCACGGAATCACTTTCACATGTTACTGTGACGCCCTGACTTTGGACAACCTAAGTAACCAATTATTTAGGTTAGTAATATATGACACTAATTATCATATTTAAATGTTCTTCATAACCAATACAATTGTATATTGTCAGAAATAACAATTGTACCAACAATACATTATTCGTTTTATTGTAAGCCTTTGAAAGCCCTGACCTTTGCAAATCTGATTTGACCTTCGTCGTAAGCTATAGCGTCAAGTAATAAAACAATAGACATAAACAGATACATTAATATGCATTGTTATATTTTAATTGTCTGTTAAATAAACTAGGAACCAGTCTTTGTATACTTAAGAAACGCTAAGTTATAAAACATTACATATTTATTGTTTTGAACGACTTAAAAACTGATTGTAATTTTTTATTACCAATGAAAAAATTTCAAGTTCGTGTTCGACTTATTAATAAATACGTTGGGTTTATTGTTCCTTACTAGATTGTACAGGTGATAAAAGTACTGGGTAAGTTTTATCTGATTACAAAATTAGGCCTATGGTATCACACAGGAACATGGTACATCTTAGTGCCCGTGGTTGGTTGCGCATTGGCGATGTAGGGAATGGTTAATATTACTTAAGGCGCCAATGTCTGAACGGTGGTGACCACTAACCACCAGTAGATCCATTTCCTCGTCCGACTACCAGTTTTTCTAAAAAATCTAATAAATTGTTTTTATTTTATAATTATCACGATTTGTTCAACGGTATAAAAGTTGATGCACACCAGAGCCATCCAGTATCGAGGTAAAATAAAGTGGATATCATATCACATCCACGAAGAATACATAATACATGTGCCAATTTCCATTTAAAATTTTGTAAGTTTTTGTCGTTAGAATCCGCTCTCCGAGTCAGTGGTAGCTTTAAATTTATTCTATCAAATAAAATGATTCAAAGGCGCTCGTAAAGAGCCCACTTGAATGAAGCGTGTTTTGATTTAGACATACAAAGTCCTTCTCTTCCACGCAACATTAGGTTGATGAGAAAATATAAGATGCAAAGAATGGAATAAAAGATAGTAAGCTCACATTACCTGCAGGGGGAAGCAGAATAGGGGATGAACGTGTGCATGACATAAATGTGAACGTCTTATGTGTAGTGTAGTAAAGGAGACGCTTGCGAGTAATTCTCCGTTATAACGGCTTATGTACACTTAAATATTTACCTAAGAATTTAAAATGCTTTTGTTAAACCGGATTTAAACAAATATTAACTGTTCGCCGATCGCGTTAGCCTCATCCTGGAGCCATGATGGCCCATTGATTAGAAAAACCTTAGCCGAAAATTGGAAATTATTTAGGTATTACAATTTGTTTAATTACAAAATCAATTGAATGCATATAAAAATTCGGGTACCACTAAATTTGAATTTACTGGTAATTTCCAATTTTCGGCTAAGATTTTTCTAGATCCTCATCGTGAGGATGCCTGCATATATCGGAAGTAAGTTTGTCATATACCCATATGGAATATGCTCCAAGACATCTTTTAAAATGGGAGGAGGCTTTAGACCAGAAGTGGCATAGACAGTTACGTTGTCTTTAAATATTTTCGTCTGTATTTTTATGCCTTGTCATTCTTCACGAAACTTTTGTAATATGTTGATTGTAAAAAATAAATGATATCCGCATCTAGTCTCACGATTTATATACAAATGATATGTTTCTTTTAAAATCAAGGATATTTTATGAAAAATAGAATTGTTTAATTATAGAACGGCCGTTTATTTTGTATGAGTTGACGTGTTGATGTTTATATATTTATTTATATTGCATTTCACGAAACGATCTCCCAAAGGAAATTGCCCTTGCTCGCTTTGCATTGGCCCATGCGCTTGACCTTCATTAGCCGAATCATTCATTTGCGCGCATCGACTTATTAGATGTGAGTATTTTTTCCCCTAAGAGTTCGACTCGTGGAATAGAATATAGATAAGTATTTCCAACAAGTGTTACATTAAATATGATAGAAAAAAATGAGGGTTAAAAAAAATTAAACAATCGGTTCCTTTAATATTAAGAGATCTCGTATATTAAAGTTAATTTAAGCAAAATATTATAAACGATAAAATAATACAAAAAGATATAAAAGTCTGCCAATGTCCCACTTAAGCCTTCCTCTCCTTTTTGGGGAGAAGGTTTGGAGCTTACTGCGAGTAGGTGTATAAACGTGACAGATTTTTCATTCGGCACATGAAAATCGACTCATGTATGTATTTTCGTCACCGTCAAATATGAGATGAATTATAAACACAAATTAATCACATAATTCAGTGGTGCTTGTCCGCGTTGAAATCTGAATCATCGTTTAAGATTCACGTCTACTAACCAGCCTATCACAGCTCTCAAGACCAACATTAATATTCTGTGTTCTGTGGCCGTCTCTGTAATCTTTACAAAATTCATGACGATCGGTTGAATAGTTAAAAATTAAAAGCGGAACAAACAAACAAACTCATTTTACATTTATAATAAATAAATAAATAAATAAATAAATAAATAAATAAATAAATAAATATTGGACAACATCACATACATTACTCTGATCCCAATGTAAGTAGCTAAAGCACTTGTGTTATGGAAATCAGAAGTAACGACGGTACCACATACACCCAGACCCAAGACAACATAGAAAACTAATAAACTTTTTTCTACATCGACTCGGCCGGGAATCGAACCCGGGACCTCAGAGTGGCGTACCCATGAAAACCGGTGTACACACTACTCGACCACGGAGGTCGTCAAATTATGATATTACGTAGGATTATGTGTCACGTTGCGTGTTAAGACGTTTACAAGAAATATCTTAGTTATGAAGGTGGATGATGTTGTAATGTTACGTAACAATGAATTTAATTGTTTGCACTCTGTTTACTGATATTTATATAACTATTATTTTAAACTGTAACTGTATTAAAAATCAATAAAGAGAGACCTATCACCACAAAGTGGTAGTTGGTAGAGATTTGTGCAAGTTATCAGATATTCTACCGCCAAACAGCAGTACTCGGTATATTGTGTTCCGGTTTGAAGGGTGAGTGAGCCGATAAAAGGGACGTAACATCTTACTTCCCTAGGTTGGTGGCGGATTGGTGATGTAAGGAATTGTTAATATTTCTTACAGCACAATGGTTTATGGGCGGTGATGACGACTTACCATCAGGTGGCCCATTTGCTCGTTCGCCTACCTTTACCATCAATTTTTACCTTTAACATCAATATAAAAAAAAACTACGTAAAATCTACACGTTTCAGAGCCACGTGTCCTAACCGATAAGTTAACAGAAATAAAGTCTTTTAATTAATTGTAAAATATCATTGTAGATTTAGAAACAGCGCTCACGTGATCTTCGAAAGTATTCCAAATCAATGGGACCACCCATTGATTTGAAGTTCACTCACTAAGAAGGATTTTTGGAAATTTATACTATAAGACAGGGAAAAGGGACGGGACGGATATCTGTTTCTTATACATACAAATATAGGCAGTGTCCATGTTAATAAGATATTTGGCTGTTGGAGTAGTCGTTTAAAAATATTTTTAAAACATACAACAATTCGTCTTATTATCTCTAGTGTTATCATTAAAACATCAATATCACTGCAGCCCAGTACGAGTTCAGAAGAATGTTAATATTAATACTCAAACGTAAATATTTTTATGAAAATTAATGTTTATGTAATAAACGTATCGTGTGATTCCATCGCCGTGAAGTAACGCGTTGAAATATAATTGTTATATAGAATCACGTTGCTTACACAATGTCTTCATGAATATATCATTATGAATGGCGTCTGCGTGTACGTCTTTGTCACTTGAATTGCCACAGAGAACGAAAAGTAGATCGCCTTTAGGGATCTGGAGGTCTTATTAAAACCTCTTTCGCAACCTTTTGACATCGAAAATACTGGACGAAAATACGAAAGTCATACAGAGTCACCTGATTTATTTAAGAACTAGCTGTGCCCGCGACTTCGTGCGTGTTGTTTGAATTTAAGTTATTTGGATATTTTAGCGTGATTTTATTTTTATTCTATATATAATTCTAAAATAAAATTTACTCCTTATTACATCGCTATCTGCCAGTGAAAGTCCCGTCGAAATCGGTTCAGCCGTTCCAGAGATTAGTTGGAACAAACAGACAGACAGACAGACAGACAGACAGACAGACAAAAATTGTAAAAAATGTTATTATAGTATAAATGTTATGTTAAATTTTGGTATATGTACCGTATATACATACATATGCATTTAGTAAAAATGGATTATTTTAATATTACAAACAGACACCCCAATTTTATTATATGTATAGAAGATGTGTCGTAAATAAATGAGTTCTTGTTGAATTGATGTTAGGGCTAGGATTAAAAAAGGATAATTAAAAATAAGTATATTGCAACTAGTGATCCGCCCCGGCTTCGCACGGGTGCAATGCTGATACTAAATATATTACAGAACGTCTTACAACGCTCACAACTTTTCTGTCAATAGACAATACAATCCGCTAAGTCTCTGCGTTTTTAATCTGTAATATCTTCGAAAATATTCATTGAAATTAAATGCAGTAAAGCACCATATTGATCTATATTAAATGCATAATGCATGCAAAATTAATTGGATTAAAGCTTTACTGCTTAAAATTGCTTCGATAATAAGCCATTAATTTCTCGTTAAAAGTAAAGGATAAAAATGGTTACAATAACCATATCTATCCCTTATATAGGTTATCCCTAAGAGACATATACCATGGCGGCCTTTTTTGAATACCTCTTTAAGGTTTACAATAATGTAGTACTTTATTTTGATCTATCTCGTAAGTTTCAGCCAGCGTTTGCAAAATAAGCTCAAAAAATTTGTTTATTTACGACATCACTTTAGAAACCTCTAAAATTATCAGTGTTTCTCTACTATATTGTGCATGTATTATACATATAAACCTACCTCTTGAATCAATCTATCTTTAAAAAAAAACTGCATAAAAATCCGTTGTGTTATTTTAAAGATCTAAGCATACATACGGACAGACAGCGGTAAGGGACTTGGTTTAATACTATGTAATGGTGATGTGATGTAAGGGTAATGACGAATGAATAAAGTAAGTGTAATGATGAAGATATAACATCATGCTAATATATCTCGATTCAAGTAAAACCTAGTTAATAAGTATAGGGTTCTAATTTAATTAAAAAAATATTTATTAACATTAGCAGCCTGCAAATTTCCCACTGCTGGGCTAAGGCGTCCTCGGAGGTACGGATTAAACTTAAATTTTACAAAAATTTTTACACCGGTGATAATGTAAATTAAATAAAATTGTTTATGGTACTTTTATTTATATATTATATATCTATATAATACAATTCTAAGCTACTTTAAACTCAATTAGAGTAAATCTTCAAGGTGGTCTGAATGCAACATCCTGTTTACTTAAAGTCAAAGTCAAAGTCAAAGTCAAAAATCTTTATTCAATATAGAAGTGTTTGCACTTGCTTATTGATTGTCAAAAATCTACCACCGGTTCGGAATTTAGCACCTCGGACCTGAGAAGAACCGGCGAAAGAAACTCAGCGGGATATATTTTTTTTTTTTTTAACCATTTTCCATGTACAATTTTAGTTATTTGAAACAGCCTGGAGGCGATCATTTAATTCCCAAGGTGCAGGTGCAGTCAACTAAAAAGTCATTAGTGTTGTAATATCCTTTAGCACACAAACGCTCCTTAACGACTCTTTTGAATTTTATAATTGAATAATTTTGATCGTTTTCTGGGATCCTGTTGTAAAAACGTATACATTGCCCCAAAAACGAGTTACTAACCCTGTATAATCGGGTACTTGGAGTAACAAGTTTATTCTTGTTCCTAGTGTTAATAGAATGTACGTCACAATTTCTGGGAAAATCATTTATGTTTTTGCGTACATACATAACATTATCAAAAACAAATTGAGAAGCGACAGTCATTATTTTAATTTCTTTAAATTTACCTCTTAACGAATCTTTTGGGCCCTGGTTATAAATTGCACGAATAGCCCTCTTCTGCAGTACAAAAATAGTATTAATGTCAGCTGCATTACCCCAGAGTAGGATGCCATACGACATTATACTATGGAAATAACTGAAGTACACATGGCGAGCCGTATCCACATCAGTCAAAAGTCTAATTTTTTTTACCGCATAGGCTGCAGAGCTGAGTCTATTCGCCAATTTATTTATATGGGGGCCCCATTGGAGCTTAGAGTCTATTGTCATACCAAGGAACTCTGTTGATTCTAAAACATCTAATGCTTCCCCGTTTAAACGTACACTCGTTTTGACACATCTTACATTGGGAGTAGTGAATTTAATACATTTAGTCTTTTTACTATTTAACATTAAATTATTAACACTAAACCAATTTACTATTTCAGAGAGAGTATTGTTCACATCGTCATATATTGAAAGACGTCTTTTTATTTTAAAAATTAAAGAAGTATCATCAGCAAACAATACTATCTCGAGTTTATCACCTAGGAGATGTGGCAGGTCATTTATATAAACAAGGAAGAGAAATGGTCCAAGAATTGATCCTTGAGGGACCCCCACAGTAACTGGAGACCCGGGAAATCTCTTTCCATTTACATCAACCCTCTGAATGCGATTGCTCAGATACGAAATCAGAAGACTGAGTGCAGTGTCCCTAATTCCATAATGACGTAGCTTCCTGGCCAAAGTTTCGTGTTGCACACAATCAAAGGCCTTAGATAAATCACAAAATATCCCTAAGGCATCCTGTGACTCCTCCCAGGCCCTGTAAATATTTTTAACGAGCTCAACACCAGCGTCAGTTGTCGAGCGACGCCTTGTAAATCCAAATTGTTTCTTGTGTAGCAACTTGTTATTGTTAAAATGTGTTAAAGTAAAACATTTCTAACGGAAAGGGTTTTAAAAGAGGTTTATAATTTAAGAAAATGGGTCTCACACGTCAATAGTAGTTGTGACAGAGTAGGACAGAATAGTTTCACGCTATTGCAATAGGAAAATTGCGTTACACTCTCAATGGACTTAGAATTTTTGATTTCATCCCGCGAAAAATATACTTTGAAATACAATAAAGAAGTTGAAACACCGATTGCCACCTTTCTAAATTAAAAGAAAGATTAAGAATTACCATACAAACTTTCATCCTCAATTTTACCACCTTAAGGGATGAATTTTCAAAAATGCTGTAACAGCATTCTTTTTCTTTATAAACATATTTCTATCCATATTTTAAATATTGAAAAAATACGAAGTTCGCAACGAACTTTCATCCCCAATTTCAACGTCGTGGATGAATGAATGACGATTGTTCATAAATGCTTTGACAACAATCTTTTGTTTAAAAAATATTATTAATAATTAATATATTAATCTTTTATATAAAGTTTCATTCTAAGTTTCACCCTCTTAGCTCATGATTTAGTAAAAACCTTTAGAAAGTCTTAAACACGCTAAGTTAAGCCTAAAATATCGATTACTATATTTCCAACATCAGCGACGACTTCTATTTAAACTTTCATCCCTTATATAAAATATTTAGAAGATGAATTTTGAAAGATCTCTCATTGCTTAACTAATTTCTATAAGTATTCCCAGTGCAAAATTTCATTCTTTTAGATAGCTGCATGTCAGTTAAAAATTTAAAATGTCAAATAAAATGCTGTTTCATAATGAACGTAATCCAATAATCATTACGATAATATTTAAAAGCACTTGCCAAATTACTGTTAAGATTTGTAGACGTGTGTATCTGCTAGAACAAAATATAACTGTCCGAACTACGTGACCTCTTATTAAAAAAAAAAACAATGTTCATAAACTTTATTACGGTTGATTTGTTTCCGTATTCGTATTTTTTTTGCAATTAATTTTACAATCATTTGTGTTATAATAGTTTTTTTTTATTACTGCATTGAAGAACAGTTTAGTGAGTGACGGGTTCCGCGTTCGTTTAGAAATCGCATTATCTTTTAGTAAATTTATTTATTGATCAACTGATATTTAATGAACAGTTTTGCAAGTTATGCAAATTAATACGATTTATTGATGAACAGGAAATATATTTTCTTAATTAACCACATAACGGAAATCTTTAACTGTTACTTAAATTTAAAAATACGAAAATAGTACTGTATGTATGTTACGCTTCCACGGTTAAACAATGAATTGATTTTGATGAGGTACGTCTACGTACGTCTTGAGGAGGTAATCTGGAACCTAAAGGATGGATAAAGAAAGCTTTTTTCATCTTTTGTAGGGGTATTGGTAGTGGCGCCCGCCGAAGAAACGGTGAGAGTAACTCTGGTTTTTTAGTGGGTGCTCCGGTGCCCAATTCACATGGGGGAAACGCGTAATGAGTTTTCTTGGCGTGAAAAAAGGCGATAGAGTTGTGTACAAGTTCTTGAAGCATTTCCTTAACAAAATAATTTCCAAATGGTCGAATCCGCGAATTCAGCTAGTGTGTTAGATAAATTGTCTCTTATGTGCCTCGCTTGCTTATGGAATCAGATGATTCGTTTTTCGTTCATTTTGCTCATTCACGCAAAGTGACACATTTAAACAAAAGAACGTAACAAAAGTAACAAATGAATTAATTAGTGAATCAGGCCAACAATGTTGGGTATTGACATTTGATACCATAATTAATACGCACTCGTGTGAACGATCCGTTTAAGTGGATGTGCCTGATATAACCTTTAGATATTAAAGGTTTGTTTTTTACGAATTCTCGTTTAGTATTTTTAAGAATTTTTTCGTAGTCTGTGTCTCATTAAATCTCCAAAGCTCCCATGGTTATCCTAGCAAGAGAAAATACGAATGAATTTAATTAAAAGCTTTTAAAAGTTTGTTCATAATTGGTCTAGTACTTTTTGCGTGATGCTCAATCATACAAATAGTCACATAACAAAACATAAAAAGACAAGAGTGTATGGAATGTTGTTTTTCCTCCAAAATTTACAACAGATAAATAATACCTGCTTTAAGTAACTACCGAGTTTCTTGGCTGTTCTATTGGGTACAATTTACATGTAGAACCGGCGAGGCGCGGCAGGCGGTGGTTGGCTTATGATAATTTACGATTAAAAAGTAAATAATATAAGAGTATATTTGAATAAAGTATATTTTTATTTAAATAAATCAACAATATTTACGACTATATTTAAATAATATTATATAGATATCAAAATGAACGCTTTCTGGGATAGGTAGTTCATAAGCATCTATAGACATATCACTATAATTGCCTAGTTGTAGTCGGGGTACTGTTTTTTTTTTTTAGACGATCGTGCAAATGGCCCTCCTGATGGTAAGATCACCACCACCCTAAGAGATTCCCGCTGTAAGAAGTTTTAATCGTTCCATACATCTCTAATCGCCATTAATCTTGGGAACAAAGTCATTATGTCTCTTGTGCCTGTAGTTATACGGGTTCTCTCACCTTTCAAACCAGAACACAATAATACTAAGTATTGTAGTTTGACGGTAGAATGTCTGATGAGTGTATGGTCCCTACAAAGACTATTGCACAAAGACCTACCACCGAACAAAACCGGCGCTAATATTTTTTTCACAAGGATTATATAATGGGTATATATTAATTAATGTAAATAAAACTCTTTACCGTTTTGAAAACAAAAGAGTAACAAGAAATTGGTAATCGTTTTAGGATTAGTATTACAAATGTCACGCTCGCGTGGCATATTATGGTATTTTAGTGTCAGACTGTATATAACCTAATTCTGATTATGCCCTTGTTCTAGTCTGAAGGTTTGTAGCTTAGATGTTGTCATGTCATGGTGCCCGTAGATTGGAATACATTTGTGGCAGAATGTCATCCATCACACCCGGTTTTATTGTTTGAGCTTAGGTGTTTGTTTGATTTTTCTCATTAGATTTTACCTACATTTCGTACCAGTAGCTTCGCTTTTGATTAAACTAGTAAAAGTTACTAGAAGTATAAACTCAACTAAGCTATATTTGACTATTTTTGATTTGATTCTTTACTATATATTAATAAATATTGAAACAAGATAAAAATATTACTCAGATGTTGTCTACAACAAGGATCTATTCTTGGTCCATTTCTCTTCTTCATTTATATAAACGACCTACCTTATGTTTTGGATGAAAAGCACAAGAAAATATTGCTTAGTGATGAGACTTCTTTGATTTTTTAAATAAAAACGTCAGTCAATATTTGACAATACAATAATTATTATCTATTTTATACTATTTAAAAGACGATTTTATCAATACGACACACGTTTATTACTCTTAATTTTAATTAATTTTATTAATTAATAACTAAAAGCAATATACAACACAAATATTTAATTAAATATAATGAAACTTAATTTAAAATTAAAATTCTAAATTTGAACCTAAATAAAAAAAAAATTGTCTAAGCTCACCTTACAAAAACGATCCTCCGGAACGTTAAATTAACTCTTTATTTTAATACATTAGCACACTATCCCCATACCGACAATGGTGACTTGACGATGGTAACTAAATATTTGAAGTTTCGCGTTCAAATTATAAACTTAAACTTGCACGGCATTCGACCTTGACTCTGAAGAAAATCAGTTCGGACATTCGTGTAGTCCATAACTAGGAAATAGTATTGATTGATATAACAATATTGCACGTAACATATAGTTTTATATATTATTATTTGTATAAGATATATAATGATTTTTTAGTCAATTTATTTTTATAATTGGAGCGTGTTGCGTAGTGTTGTAAGCACTAATAAAAGTTGTTAAGGTTTCAGAAAGAAAACCAATGTTATGAAATAAAAAAAAATCTTTAGAAATATCTAAAATGTGCATAACATTACAGTTATATACATATATATGTATATTTATTTACAGGGTTGTGGTTTTTTAACCCATTACTGTACCATACTAATTATTATCATGTCTAATTTCAACGAAATTCTACATGTGTATTCCACCAACCCGCATTGGAGCAGCGTGGTGGAATATGCTCCAAACCTTCTCCTCAAGGGAGAGGAGGCCTTAGCCAAGCAGTGGGAAATTTACAGGCTGCTAATATTTAATTAATGTAATGTAGGTGGATAGTGATGGGATAGTATTTAGCGTTTTTTTTTTTCAAATATATCTGTTTGCAGGCCAAAGAGATATATGAAAATTTTATTTTATTAATTGTGTAAAACTATTATCGTGATTTATAAAAATAGTAGCATTATAATACACGTGACGTGACGTTATGCTCAGTCAGCAGATTTTTTGTTTAAGTCAATTGTTTTATTATCAAAACCAGATTATAAGCAGTTACATATAAATTATTAACATTGAAGACTTAAATATATATCTTAAATCATAAATAGATGCCGATATTGTGAGAAGAAAGTAGGAATATTCCGGTTAAATAGAAGTACTTGGAGTCAATTCGGCTAAATAATATCGTTAATGTTACGTTCCGGTATTCCGTTCCAGCTCCGACTATTCCTAACGAAAATTGAGCTAAACTTATTTGTAACGGAGGACCAATATTTATTTATATTGGGGACGATACCAACTCAATACTCAGAACCAGCTTCGATCGAAACGCAACTGAATCGTAGCTTTAGTTGAATAGCGTAACGTTTCGATTCGATTGCGATTAACTGTCATATTGTTATTAGAATCGGGGCCCTGATTCTCTGGATATATGCTTGACGTATTATAATTTAGAGTGCACACTTGCGCACACATTTGCGCGCAAGTGTGCACTATAATTCCTCACCCTAACATTCTGATAATACGACATTATAAGAGTTCAAGTTCGAAACGATGGTGAGCTATTCGGGACAGGTGCATACAACTTTCTAATTCCGCGTTACTTTTAAGAATTTCTTATAGATAGTAGAAAAATAAAAAAATATATGTATCGAACCCATCCAGGATTTTAATATGGGATTTGGAATCAGCAGCCTCTTAATCCAATGGACAAGGCAGTTGAAGGAAAACAACAAGATGATGATTACGAATGTTTATGCAAATTAAATGATTACGCGGCGTTCAAAGAGAATTTAAGACTAGGTATTCAATTATCACGCAAACATGCGATTTTATAATTATGAAATTATATCTGACATTGCCGATTACATATTTTTTTAATACTAATAATTGTTTATGGTAATTGTATAAGTAAATAACATTAACGGTATACTTTAATGTCGATGCGATGACAGTTGACACATAGACCCCGTATGTTGACCCGGTATATTAAGAGCATCGATGGAAATACTCGTAAAGTCGCAGCGGGAGTTACCAGTAAATGTCCTCCAGGTGAGCTAAAAGCTTCTTACCCTTTTCCCTCTAACTTTCGAGCTTATACAACTTTTCTACTACAATGCAAGTCGATGGAGACAAATGTTTTTCTTGAACGACAAGCATTTTTTTTTATGTCATAGGTGGCAAACGAGTAGGAGGCTCACCTGATGGAAAGTGATTACCACCGCCCATGGACATCTGCAACACCGGGGGGTTTGCAGGTGCGTTACCTCATAGTTACGCTCGCTCAAGTAAGAGTAGGCTCTTGAGATGTATTTTAAACACAAATAAAGAACTTTATTTCTCATAAGAATTTACCATTCACTAAAAATGAGATACAATGAATAAAGCACATACATCGGTTTTTCCGCGTTCGAACCAAAATTTTCAATTAAAATTCACAAGTTCTGACTACGAGGCTATCTTTGCTCATCATGAACCGAATCGCAAGCGTTTACTATAAGTACTAATGTAGCATAATTATGTATTTTCATAAATATAAAAAATATAAAAATTACAAAAAAATATGTTATTATAAAAAAATAGATAATTTGTAAAAATAAATAAAGATAAAAAAATATATTGTAAAATAATACACATATTTATTTGTATGTAAAGCGGTCACGCAAACATATTTATTAGTAGTAAATAAATAGATCGGCCGCTGCCCGGTCCCATTGTCTCGAACGGTACGTCACAAAGGGGCGGCGCTTGCGCCGCGCCGATGGACGATGCACCGGCCGATCGGGCAGTCAGCTGTACGCTTACACGCTATTAGCTCAATTCGAAATTCTAAGTAAATTGTATCCGCCGCGTCCTATTTTTATAATTTATAATTTGTAACTGTCTCTGTGTAATTCTGTGCCTCTTCTAAATTTATTCTTCTTCTTCTGACTTTTAGTGTGTGTGTGCTTGTGACTTTCAATAAACTGTCTTTTCTATCTATAAACTCTTTCTCTTCAACTTTTACTCGCTCAACACTCCTTCTTAATTGTACATATCACTACACTGGTGACCCCGAAGAACACAAGCAAGATGAGCGAGCCTAAAGCACGCATCGAAATGGCACCGAACGTTCCGGAACATGCGGGTGAGACCACGCGTGAATCATTTCGGGTTGGTGTAAGAATCCCACCATTTTACGCCGAGAAACCAGCTCTTTGGTTCTCCCAGATGGAAGCACAGTTTGCTCTGTCAAATATAAAAACTGACGAGACCAAGTTTTATTATGTAACGGGGAATTTGGACCCTCAATATGCTTGCGAGGTGGAGGACATAATCACCTACCCCCCAACTACTAATAAATACGAAAGGCTAAAAAGCGAGTTGATAAAAAGATTATCTGCTTCCAAAGAGAAGAAATTAAAGCAGCTCCTCATGCACGAGGAATTAGGAGACAGAAAACCGTCACAGTTCTACAGGCATCTTACGAACTTAGCTGGACCTGGAGTACCAGAAGACTTCCTGCGCACTATATGGGCAAGTCGACTCCCACATAATATGCAGGCAATTATTGCCTCGCAATCGAAAAGCACGATCGACGATCTGGCGGAATTAGCTGACCGAATTAGCGACGTGGTTGGACCTCAAATGGCCTCAACATCAGCCGTCACGAGTAATAGCAGTGAAAATACCGAAATTGCAGCCCTGGCTAAACAAGTCGCTAGTTTAACCGAAAAAATAGAAAGGATGTCGAGAGAGCGCGGACGGTCTAGATACCGGAACCGCAGTCGTCATCGCTCGAGTTCTACGCGATCAAAATCTTCATCACACTGCTGGTACCATCAACATTTCGGCGAACGTGCTAAAAAGTGTATACCGCCATGTGACTACCGAGCGTCGGGAAACGCAAAGGGCGATCAGTAATGGCGGCCAGTGATTGCCCGAGTACCGGCCGCTTATTCGTGACTGATTGCAGAACCAAAAACCAATTTTTAGTGGACACCGGCAGCGATTTATGCGTTTTCCCCCGATCAGCCTTATCAGGACGACGTGAGAAAACGAAGTTCGAGTTAAGTGCGGCAAACGGTACACAAATTTATACTTACGGTTTTATTAATTTAAATTTAAACTTAGGGTTACGCCGTGACTTTACTTGGAGATTTATTATTGCGGATGTTACGAAGGCGATAATAGGCGTGGATTTTTTGTCTTATTACAATTTAATTGTTGATTGCAGAAACCAGCGCCTTATCGACAACACAACTACGCTTACGTCCCCGGCTTCGTCTGCCCATTCAGCAGACGTAATATCATCGGTAAAGGTAATCTCTGGTAATTCTGCATACCACGACATACTACGACAGTACCCCGATATTACTCGCCCACCTGGCATACACCGTACACACTCACACAATACGATGCACTTCATTAAAACAACACCTGGACCACCAGTATTTTGTACACCTCGCCGGCTAGCACCAGACAAGCTTAAAATTGCGAAGGCTGAATTTGAAACCATGCTGCAAAGTGGTATCTGTCGTCCTTCCGAATCACCATGGGCATCGCCTTTACACCTAGCGCCAAAGAAAAATGACGGCTGGCGACCTTGTGGCGACTATAGGATGCTCAACGCTCGCACGATTCCAGACAGGTATCCCATCCGTCACATACAGGACTTCACTCACAGCCTCTCCGGCTGTACTGTATTCTCCACCATAGATCTGGAAAAGGCGTACAACCAAATCAGGGTGAATCCCGAGGATATTCCGAAGACCGCTATTACAACGCCGTTCGGACTTTATGAATTTCCATACATGACGTTTGGACTTCGTAACGCCGGACAGACGTTTCAGCGTTTTGTCGACGAAATGCTCAGAGGTCTTGACTTCACATATGCTTTCCTGGACGATTTCCTCGTATTTTCAAAAGACCAACAGACCCACGAGATGCACCTCCACCAGCTCTTCACCAGACTCCGAGAATACGGTATGGTTATAAACAGCTCTAAGTGTATCTTCGGTGTATCCGAGGTCACGTTCTTAGGTCATCGCATCACAGCTCAGGGAACAACACCACTGCCGTCTAAGGTAGATGCCATTAAGGAATTTCCCATTCCAACGACGGTAAGACAATTACGTCGTTTCTTAGGCATGGTGAATTTTTACCGTAGGTTTATTCCCGGCGCAGCGACTTACCAGGCACCTTTAAACGAACTACTATCTGGTTCTGTCAAAGGTTCCAGTCCAGTCAACTTGACAGCACGGGAAGTTGAGGCTTTTGAAAGCTGCAAAAACAGCCTTTGTCAAGCTGCCATGTTAGCACATCCAGACTGCGACGCAAAGCTGGCCCTGGTCACTGATGCATCGGATAGAGCTGTTGGCGCGGTCGTTCAGCAGCTGAAGGAGGGGGCATGGCAGCCTCTTGCATTCTTCTCTCGTAAGTTAAGCCCAGCTCAGATCAAATATTCGCCTTACGATCGTGAATTGCTTGCCATCTACGAGAGCATCAAATATTTCAGGCACATGTTAGAAGCTCGCGACTTCGTAGTCTACACAGACCACAAACCTCTCACCTTCGCTTTTCATAATCGTAAGAACAATTGTTCTCCTAGGCAGTTTCGTCACCTCGATCTGATAGCTCAATTTACCACCGATATCAGACATATATCTGGTAAAAACAACGTGGTGGCAGATACTTTGTCGCGTATTGAGGAAATCACCCAACCTGTTGACCCTGAGAGAATAGCTTTAGCTCAAAGTTCTGATACCGAGTTATCAGAGCTGTTAAAAGGCAACACATCTCTGCAACTCCAGCAATTAAAAATTCCTGGATCTCGGGATAAGCTGTACTGCGATGTCAGTAGCACCACCCCGAGACCTTTTGTTCCCAGAGACTTACGCAGGCAGGTATACGAAAGTCTACACTGCTTGAGTCATCCTGGTGCCAATGCTACTGCCAAGTTGGTCTCAGAACGCTACGTGTGGCCTGGAGTAAGGAAAGACTGCCGGAGCTGGGTACGCAATTGCCTCGCTTGCCAACGCAGTAAGGTGACCAGGCATGTCTTTGCTCCAGTGGGAAATTTTAAACTGCCACAATTGAGATTCGCGTTTGTCCACATCGATTTGATAGGACCCTTGCCGTTATGTCACGGGTACCGATACTGCCTTACGGCCGTAGACCGCTTTACGCGATGGCCTGAGGCAATCCCTCTAATGGACATAACCGCAGAAACTGTGGCAAAGGCCTTATTAAGCGGATGGATATCTCGATTTGGTTGTCCCACAGATATAGTTACCGATAGGGGCAGTCAATTCGAATCAGCCCTGTTTAAAAATTTGTCTGTCTGTGCTGGTTTTCAGCATCGGAGAACCACGGCTTATCACCCAGCGTGCAACGGACTCGTGGAGAGGTTTCACCGGCAGCTCAAGGCTGCAATAACCTGCCACGGTAATGGACCTTGGGTTGAGTCCCTTCCTCTTGTCTTACTGGGAATTCGCAGCGCATACAAGGAAGACATACAAGCCTCACCGGCTGAACTTGTTTACGGCCAACCTCTGCGACTACCTGGCGACTTCTTTGATCCTCGTAGCGAAGAAACGGCAGACATAACGGACTACCTGTCTTGGTTGCGTAGTTTTGTGCGGAACTTGCATCCATCGCCAAGCTCACACCACAGTGGTAAGGTCAAAAGTTTCATTTATAAGGACTTACCCACATCATCTCACGTTTTTCTCAGAGACGACACCACTAAACGATCCCTAACACCAGCATACTCCGGACCTCACTTAGTTATTTCACGTAGCGACAAGGTGTACAAAATCATGGTAAATGGTAAACAGGTTACAGTATCGATAGATCGTTTAAAACCGGCCTACATACTTAGTGATCCAACAAACACACTACCATCCTACACTCTCACACACCATCACAATACACCACCATCCAATGTTCACACTCATCATCACAACACACAAGAGAAACATCAGAGGCTATCTTTTGCCGGTGATAATATAAAGAAATCACACTCGGGCCGCATTGTAAAATTTCCCGACTATTATCGCCCGTAACCCGGTCTCTGAAGGGGGGTGATGTAGCATAATTATGTATTTTCATAAATATAAAAAATATAAAAATTACAAAAAAATATGTTATTATAAAAAAATAGATAATTTGTAAAAATAAATAAAGATAAAAAAATATATTGTAAAATAATACACATATTTATTTGTATGTAAAGCGGTCACGCAAACATATTTATTAGTAGTAAATAAATAGATCGGCCGCTGCCCGGTCCCATTGTCTCGAACGGTACGTCACAAAGGGGCGGCGCTTGCGCCGCGCCGATGGACGATGCACCGGCCGATCGGGCAGTCAGCTGTACGCTTACACGCTATTAGCTCAATTCGAAATTCTAAGTAAATTGTATCCGCCGCGTCCTATTTTTATAATTTATAATTTGTAACTGTCTCTGTGTAATTCTGTGCCTCTTCTAAATTTATTCTTCTTCTTCTGACTTTTAGTGTGTGTGTGCTTGTGACTTTCAATAAACTGTCTTTTCTATCTATAAACTCTTTCTCTTCAACTTTTACTCGCTCAACACTCCTTCTTAATTGTACATATCACTACACTAACAATTAGCTGGTCCAATTATGAGTTTGAAATTCCATTAAATAGAATGACTTGACATGAATGATGGCTTATTAGCAAAAAAAGGTTGACAATGTCCATTCAACTGATTAATTATCGGTAATACAAATTGTGATGAAACAATAAATAAGAGTAATTGTAATTACGGCAAACGAATTAATGAACTGCGAAATTAAAGGGTAATTAGAATACCAGCAATCAATATTTTCAATGTTAATGATGAATTAATACTTTTTTTTGTTAAGTCCCTATAAAATCTAGTACTAAAATAATAGTTTATCTGTGACAAGGTTTTCCATTTGGGTGTTTTAAAGCGAGCAACGATTCGTAATATCGATTATATCCAAAAGAACCACCTATCGGCGTTAGAGCTTCGTGCCAGAGCGTCTGGTCTTATATTCATTTATTTAGATCTCCAACAGTTGTACAAAATTAAAATCAAAATATACTTTATTCAAGTAGCTTACAAGCACTTTTGAATCGTCATTTAACAAACTATTTAAAGTAAAGCTACCATCGGTTCGGAATGTAGATTCTACCGAGAAGAACCGGCAAGAAAACATAACATAACGTATATATATATAGCCAACTCATGCTTTCTACGTAAACTAAATATGTACAATTATAATAGAACCTATTTCTGACTATAGTAACACGTACCACCCCCTCATCGTACGTTCATATTGAGTCAGTGCAACTAAAGGCTCAAGGAACATCAAAACGAAGAGATGTTTAATATTTCTCACGATGCCAATGTCATGTCAACAATGACCATTTACAATTAGGTAGCGAGCCTGCCTATTATCAAAAATAAAAAGAAACTCGGTAGTTCTTTCTTATGTTATAGATTTAAATTTGTATATCCTGTATTAAAACTAATCAATACTTAAGGCGTTTCCCATTTACAACAAGATGAAATTCATATTTGTCACGTCAATAGTATAAATTTAAAGTGGTTGATACTGTGGAGCCCTACATATATAATACCATTGTATTATATACTAAGCCTTCTTCGAAACGCACCTAGATGCACCATCTACTAGTATAAGTCTTAATGTATATTAGCTTAGTAGTTTTTTTCATATAGGGATGATATCTTGACTTACTGGCTATCAATGCACAGTATTGCAATACAGACAAGAAAATTGAAGATCTTGATTTTTTTAATGTTGAGACGTGCTAAGAAAATGTTGTTGCAAATACAGCAAGACTTTGGAAATTAGGAGAATTCGATATTTGATATTCTTTGCACAGTAAGTATCTATTAGCAGGGAGCTTCTATGTGTCTAGTGGTAGGGCTGATAAAAAGTTATTCGTTTTATCTATTAAAAAAATTCTCAGTGACAGCCCGAAAACCGTTAAGCCGTTCCTGCGCCTCAACTCTTCCGGCTGTACAGAAATTGCCGCCCCATTGGAATATGAGAGTTTGAAAATAGAAACCAGCGTTTTGACTTGTCTGTATTTTAAGATTGGTCGCCTTCGCCGAAGTCGTTCTGGACGACATCATAATATAATTTAAGAGGTAATACTCTACTTCTATACTTAGTTATATGACTTGATTTCGCAGGTGTGCCCGTAGCTTTACAGATGACTAACGTCGCACTTTCGCTTTTTTGTTTCGTGGCGAACGTAATATCTAATGGTGTACGTATTTAAACCGCAAAGTAGTTTTTGGTATTTATCTCGCTTGGTTGCACAGCTGTAATGATAAAATTTGTCTGAGTAGCGATTTGTCTGATGTTCTGATCTTTTGCCTCATGGTCTGGTAATTAGCAAGAACGCAATGCCCGAGACCTGAGTTGCTTTTGGCCCTAATGGCCTCCACAGCGTCACCGGGCAGGTATGCGAGTTAATATACTCAAGCCTGAATGTTGAGAATCCACTTAAGGGCATAGATGCCGGACCTGGGCTCAGGACGCCGTCGTCGTCGGGAGGGATGAATGACGTGTGCATTCATCGTCGAACGCCTAGGGTTCGATGAGTCAGTAAATAAGAGGGACCAGTATGTTATCTGTGTTTCCTAACATATTAATGTTGTCTTGTGGTATCGTTAATTACGTTATTTGATTATTCAGTCAGGAACTCTAAGCAGCAACTTACAGTCTAGAAATTGACAGTGTTTTCACTGCCGTAAATATGTTTAGTCATTGGCCCGGACCTGATCTCTTTCCAGTCTTGCGGAATTGCCGACCCATCAGATTATAAGAGAGAGAGGAAATAGTACAGCTGTGCTTGCGCACATACTTGTGTGATGTAACTGTCCTATGCAGTTTGCTGGTCTCTGTTAAAAATGGCCGCTGTGCCATTGGCCAAGAATATATTATGAGCTTTCCGTTATAAGAAAACACTCAGTTTTATTAAGCATTTATTTATTATTTATCCTATACGATACAATTTAGATGGAATTAGCTTGGAGTCATTATCATTTTTAAAGTATAAATTGTGATATATATACTCGCACACTTCCACACGCATACCCACTGACACACACTCATACTTAAGTCCACATACAAGAAGCCACAACAAATATTATGGAATAGTTTTTTCCAATACAGAGTAATGTAAAATTATGAAAAAAATCCTTAGTAGTAGTAAGTAGGAGCTTACTATTTCAAAATTTTCCTTTGCTGTTCTTTTTCTTTCTTCTAGGCTATTGTGATTCTGTTGATATGTACCATTAAGAAGATTGCTTGTTTACGTTTATTATTTGTAATTTAACAAACTACATTAATGATTTGTACAAACTTGTATAAAAAAAACATAATTATAATCGGTTTAATATGTAATCTATTCATTACAAACTACAAATTAATGTAATAAGGTACTTAAATATATAAGTTGACCTAACAAATCACTGGAGTATGTCTAATGTAAGTCGCTGATTGAGTAATTCTCGTAATAACTACTGCGATGGCATTTGTACTTTATAATTATCTTTATGTACAGAAGATCCAATTCTATTTTATAAATGTTACGATACCTTCCCGATTCTATTACGATTCCGAAACACAACTGGATTGTTGTGTTAGTGGAATAATAAATTGTCTAAGCAACAACGATTACCTTTCGATTCGATTGCGATAAAGTGACAATTTTTAGTAGAATTTGGGTCCCAGTTTATATCATAAACTCTATTAACTTATTTACTTATCGTGTGTAATTTATCCAATGTCTTCGTTGATTGTTATTTTAATTATTAATTATGAATTTATAAAACTGTGATATAAACTTAAATAATTTACTGTAATAAAACATAATTACACTGTTAAACAAAAGCCTCCTTCCTTAACTTACATAAGCGATTAAGTATATTTAATGTTTAGTTGCACAGACATATTAAACTGTGACGGCAACATAAATAATATGACGTATAAATTATTAAAAATATATTGTTTTAGTGCCTTATTTTCATTAACGCGATATTATAATGATTTACCATTGTTGTGTTGTTATTTCTTCGAACCCAATAGATAATATGTACTGGTATAAATTCAAAGTAAATACTAATACTGTTCTACGTCTACGTCATTTCGTTTCTTAGAAAATAAATAACGTCTAAATAAATAATACGTTTGTGTATTATAGAAATAGATCTGTTTTGCTCTTGTATTTAATTTAATTACTATCCTTAGAAACAAAATAATTTCCAATTAGTAGTAAAATGTTATTAAGAAAACGACCTGAAATATAAATCAAGTAGAATACTTATCGTAATTTTTATAGTAAATTTAGGTTTATATCAAAGGAAATCGTGGGAAGCCAGTTGTCAAGCTGGTCTTATTTGACAAATCAATCAGATGAGACTTACTATAGGATTAACAAACTGAAATCAAATGAAAATATTCTCTATTCAAATAGGCTGTATTGAAATAAGGCTACCATCGGTTCGGAAAGTAGTTTCCGAGAAGAACCGGCAAGAACTTCATTAGTTACTCTTTTGCATCATTTTAATTACAGAGTATAAAGAACAATTAATTTTATAAATATGTATGTCCTGCATAGACATCAACAAATAATAAGTCCACGCTTTAAGGTGTTAAATAAATAATATTGTAGTTAAGATAATTACACCTTAAAGATGAAGTCGTTGAACTTTGAAGTTCAACCACTACCTGCATATACGGAGATTTCTCCTTGACATTAAACTTCTTCATAATTTTCACGATGACATTGGCAATGACCCATAACAGTGCTATTTTGAAATAACTTACTTCGTATAATGTTTGATTAATGCAGTTCGACTAGCCAACTATTTTAAAATGTTATTTTTATTTTATTTTATTATTAATTTTCTTTTCTTTTTTTATACTGTCCGGGTAGGCATATGACTCCACTCCTCCTGATGGTAAGTGGAAAAGGAGTCCAAATGCGAAGACGACCAGTACAGTCAGCAAGACTCATCAGCACCAGTCGCCCTCGCTATGCCGGTCCGCAAGATGCCCCTTCACGCCTCGTGTAGGTTCCACACTTGAAAACTCTCAGATTTAGAGTAGGCTCGATACTCCAAGTTTATGAGATAGTGCAAAAAAGCGACCGTGTCTCCTTTTTATAACTACGATGACGTCATCCAGCCATACTTGAACATCATAATAAATATTTTAAAATTAGAACAGCAATTTGAGCAACAAAATTACTCACCGATGGTAGGGAATACCTGTATTCACGATTTAGTATCCTAGAAGAATTATTACAGTTTACAATGGCACAATTATACGGACACCATAGTAGGCGGTTTGGACGGCTCGTGGTATGCTAAGAAAACCTATCTTGCAGGCTCTTGAGAACGATTTTCAATATATAAGAAGACTTACAGGCAATAACAATATAGTAAATAATATAATTACTGCAGTGAATGCCTCATATCACTTACTGACATTTCACAATAACGCACTGCGGTGAGTATCGAGTGTCTTCTTACAGAATAGTTCTGTATAAATGTGCTGAATAGTGTTTATATGTGTATTATTAACTCATTGTAAGTATGTTACGTTCCTGCGATCGTTGTGTAAAAGATCTACCTACGTTGGATACCAACTGTCACGGCCTTTCACTTGTTACGAAGGAATGCAAGTTGTTGCAACTCATTAAGATGTTTTTATATTGTATACTAACTAAACGTACCTTCGCATGGGTAGAATAACGGTATATGTGTGTGTGTGTGTCTGTTGAGGGTATAATATTTTGTTGTACTGAGTACTAAGCTTAAAGTAAACATTGAATACTGATTTGAAAAATCCCAAATCAAATAAAAATAATCTTTATTGTACACCAGTAAACACATAGTTTAGGCACGTTTAAGAAAGATGCACTAGAGGCGGCCTCATCGCTAAAACAGCGATCTCTTCCAGGCAACCTTAAGGTAGAGGAAAGAAACAGATGTACCAAAGAGTATATAGTGAAACATGAAGAAATAACGAAGCAAAACCAAAAAAAGATCTTACTATACATGACTGGTGACTTAACCTTACATAATTTTATTGTACACACAACTCTATCGATATATACGGCTCACGTCAGTAAAATTCTTAGTCGGCATATATTTTTCCAACATATTAGACAATTATACTGTTAATATTTTCACATGAATGCATTCACAGGCGAAAAACGTTTGTCAATTCATTCGATAGTACTCGAGTTTATTGTGTTCACATATGTGGACTATTTGCTATAATTAAGCAAACTGCAAGAGTTTTCATCGGACGGATACAAGCAATACAAATAAAACTTTATTAATCCTTAATAATAGCTAATAAACGGCTTTAATTTTTAAGGATTCATCTCTTTCCTTCACAGTGGATTTGACATTCGTAAGAACAAGATAGCATATACCCCTAAACAATAATTTATAGGCAAATCTAAAAGTACACAATATAGGTAAGCTCGCGTCTGGAACACTCATCAGATATTCCGCCAAACACCAATATTTAGTATAGTTTTACAGTTTAAAGGGGCGAGGGAGTCTATGTAATTGCATGCACAAGGAATATAAATGCTTAGCTGGCAAGATCGGTGGTGCAAAGGGTAAGAAATGCTTCTTTCAGCACCAGTTTATGGGTGGTGAAAAAAACCGGCTATATGCGAGAAGGAATCGCGCACGAAATGTTCCGTACCATTATCTATAAAAACGCCAAAAAAATTATATCTGTTGTGTGTTAACCCCCTTAAATATTTATTTTAGCATTTGTTGTTATAGTGCCAGTAACAGTAACAGTAACAGTAATACATCATCATTATCTGTGATAATTTCAAGTGTCTAACTATCAAGATTCATGAGATACAGCCTGGTGACAGACGGGCAGACGCACCGACAGCGGAGTCTTTATAATAGGGTCCTTTATACCCTTTGAGTGAGGAACCCTAAAAACTGTTTCAAGCAAATTATGAGTGTTAAATCTGGATTTTTAACGAAAAACATTTTTTTTTACAGGCTTCATATTGGAGTTGAATTATCCCAATGGAGAGTTACTAAGAAACTATGTGTTTACATCCTATGTATTTGTAAATATAATTGATAGACTAATTAAACGAGATAATTACTAGTTGTACCTATAAATGTAATTAATAATGGTGCACTTTTAATGTGATCAAACTTAATAATACTGTTGATAATAACTAACGTTGTTTTTTATTTTTTATCTTAGTGCATTCGATATAAGCTGCTTATTACCTTAAATATCTGAGTTATTACTTTAAGTCTAATTTACATTTAATTAGTCAGTCTATCCTGCATAAAACTAGCAAATAAAAATACCTAATTTTATAACTTATAACTAAAGTCTAAAAGCATTAGCATTAGCATTATCAGCCTGTAAATTTTCCCACTGCTGGGCTAAAGGCCTCCTCTCCCTTTGAGCAGAAGGTTTGGAGCATATTCCACCACGCTGCTCCAATGCGGGTTGGCGGAATACACATGTGGCAATGATGTGATGTTTTCCTTCACCGCCGAGCACGAGATGATCGCCAATACGCCACCAACATTGGGAACTAAGATGTTGTGTCTCTTGTGCCTGTAGTTATACTGGATCTCTCACCCTTCAAACCCGACGACAACAATACTGAGTACTGTTGTTCGGCGGTAAAATATCTGATGAGTGGGTGGTACCTAATCAGATGGGCTTGCCCTAC